>NW_027490090.1:7336867-7423196 GCF_050948175.1 Xylocopa sonorina
TCGCAAATCATATTATATCTTACCATGAAACATAGAAATGAGTTGCGATATCGCGTTTTAAGAATCATAAGATATCTATCATTACGATACGTAGACATCTGCAAACACTATTTCCTAGCGAGGAAGTGTCGCATTCACATTCCTTTGAAGTGTAGACGAGGAATACATAACACTTCGCAAATCATATTATATCCTACCATGAAACATAGAAATGAGATGCGATATCGCGTTTTAAGAATCATAAGAACTCTATTGCTACGACACGTAGACATCTGCAAACGCTATTTCCTTCCAAGGAAGTGTCGCATTTACTTTCATTTGATGTGTAGACGAGGAATACATAACACTTCGCAAATCATATTATATCTTACCATGAACCATAGAAAAGAGGTGCGATATCGCGTTTTAAGAATCATAAGAACTCTATTGCTACGATACGTAGACATCTGCAAACGCTATTTCCTTGCAAGGAAGTGTCGCATTTACATTCATTTGAAGTGTAGACGAGGAATACATAACACTTCGCAAATCATGTTATATCTTACCATGAAACATAGAAATGAGATGCGATATCGCGTTTTAAGAATCATATGAACTCTATTGCTACGATACGTAGACATCTGCAATCGCTATTTCCATGTAAGGAAGTGTCGCATTTACTTTCATTTGAATCGTAGACGAGGAATGCATAACACTTCGCAATGAATATTACATCTTACCATGAAACATAGAAATGAGATGCGATATCGCGTTTTAAGAAGCATAAGAAATCTATTGCTACGATACGTAGACATATGCAAACGCTATTTACTAGCGAGGAAGTGTGGCATTCACATTCATTTGAAGTGTAAACGAGGAATACATAACACTTCGCAGATCATATTATATCATACCATGAAACATAGAAATGAAATGCGATAGCACGTTTTAAGAATCATAAAAACAATATTGCTACGATACGTAGACATCTGCAAACGCTATTTCCTTGGAAGGAAGTGTCGCATTCTCATTCATTTGAATCGTGGACGAGGAATGCATAACGCTTCGCAATGAATATTATATCTTATCATGAAACATAGATATGAGATGCAATATCTCGTTATAAGAAGCATTAGAAATCTATTGCTACGATACGTAGACATCTGCAAACGCTATTTCCTTGCAAGGAAGTGTCGCATTTACATTCATTTGAAGTGTAGACGAGGAATACATAACACTTCGCAAATCATGTTATATCTTACCATGAAACATAGAAATGAGATGCGATATCGCGTTTTAAGAATCATATGAACTCTATTGCTACGATACGTAGACATCTCCAATCGCTATTTCCATGCAAGGAAGTGTCGCAATTACCTTCATTTGAATCGTAGACGAGGAATGCATAACACTTCGCAATGAATATTACATCTTACCATGAAACATAGAAATGAGATGCGATATCGCGTTTTAAGAAGCATTAGAAATCTATTGCTACGATACGTAGACATATGCAAACGCTATTTACTAGCGAGGAAGTGTGGCATTCACATTCATTTGAAGTGTAAACGAGGAATACATGACACTTCGCAAATCATATTATATCTTACCATGAACCATAGAAATGAGTTGCGATATCGCGTTTTAAGAATCACAAGAACTCTATTGCTACGATACTTAGTCATCTGCAAGCGCTATTTCCTAGCGAGGAAGTGTCGCGTTCACAATCATTTGAAGTGTTGACGAGGAATACATAACACTTCGCAAATCACATTATATCTTACCATGAAACATAGAAATGAGATGCGATATCGCGTTTTAAGAAGCATTAGATCCCTATTGCTACGATAGGTAGACATCTGCAAACGCTATTTCCTTGCAAGGAAATGTCGCATTTACATTCATTAGAAGTGTAGACGAGGAATACATAACACTTCGCAAATCATATTATATCTTACCATGAAACATGGAATTGAGAGCGATATCGCGTTTTAAGAATCATAAGAAGTCCACTGCTACGATACGTAGACATTTGCAAACGCTATTTCCTTGCAAGGAAGTGTCGCATTTACATTCATTTGAAGTGTAGACGAGGAATACATGACACTTCGCAAATCATATTATATCTTACCATGAAACATAGAAATGAGATGCGACATCGCGTTTAAAGAAGCATTAGAAATCTATTGCTACGATACGTAGACATCTGCAAACGCTATTTCTTTGCAAGGAAGTGTCGCATTTACTTTCATTTGAAGTGTAGATGAGGAATACATAACACTTCGCAAATCATATTATATCTTACCATGAAACATAGAAATGAGATGCGATATCGCGTTTTAAAAAGCATTAGAACACTACTGCTACGATAGGTAGACACTTGCAAATGCTATTTCCTTGCAAGGTGGTGTCGCAATTACATTCATTTGAAGTGTAGAGGAGGAATACATAACACTTAGCAAATCATATTACATCTTACCATGAAACAGAGAAATGAGATGCGATATCGCGTTTGAAGAAGCATTAGAACTCTATTGCTACGATACGTTGACATCTGCAAACGCTATT
The DNA here is from genome assembly GCF_050948175.1 of Xylocopa sonorina. Classification (NCBI taxonomy): domain Eukaryota; kingdom Metazoa; phylum Arthropoda; class Insecta; order Hymenoptera; family Apidae; genus Xylocopa; species Xylocopa sonorina. Next base: position 7,339,415 of record NW_027490090.1, read on the forward strand.
TCTTTGCAAGGAAGCGTTGCATTTACATTCATTTGAAGTGTAGACGAGGAATACATAACACTTCGCAAATCATATTATATCTTACCATGAAACATAGAAATGAGATGCGATATCACGTTTTAAGAAGCATTAGAAATCTATTGCTACGATACATAGACATCTGCAAACGCTATTTCCTTGCAGGGAAGTGTCGCATTTACATTCATTTGAAGTGTAGACGAGGAATACATGACACTTCGCAAATCATATTATATCCTATCATGAAACATAGAAATGAGATGCGATATCGCGTTTTAAGAATCATAAGAACTCTATTGCTACGATACGTAGACATCTGCAAACGCTATTTCCTTGCAAGGAAGTGTCGCATTTACATTCATTTGAAGTGTAGACGAGGAATACATGACATTTCGCAAATCATATTATATCCTACCATGAAACATAGAAATGAGATGCGATATCGCGTTTTAAGAATCATAAGAACTCTATTGCTACGATAGGTAGACATCTGCAAACGCTATTTCCTTGCAAGGAAGTGTCGCATTTACATTCATTTGAAGTGTAGACGAGGAATACATAACACTTCGCAAATCATGTTATATCTTACCATGAAACATAGAAATGAGATGCGATATCGCGTTTTAAGAATCATATGAACTCTATTGCTACGATACGTAGACATCTCCAATCGCTATTTCCATGCAAGGAAGTGTCGCATTTACCTTCATTTGAATCGTAGACGAGGAATGCATAACACTTCGCAATGAATATTACATCTTACCATGAAACATAGAAATGAGATGCGATATCGCGTTTTAAGAAGCATTAGAAATCTATTGCTACGATACGTAGACATATGCAAACGCTATTTACTAGCGAGGAAGTGTGGCATTCACATTCATTTGAAGTGTAAACGAGGAATACATAACACTTCGCAGATCATATTATATCATACCATGAAACATTGAAATGAAATGCGATATCACGTTTTAAGAATCATAAAAACAATATTGCTACGATACGTAGACATCTGCAAACGCTATTTCCTTGCAAGGAAGTGTCGCATTTTCATTCATTTGAATCGTAGACGAGGAATGCGTAGCACATCGCAATGAATATTATATCTTATCATGAAACATAGATATGAGATGCAATATCTCGTTTTAAGAAGCATTTGAACTCTATTGCTACGATACCTAGACATCTGCAGACGCTATTTCCTAGCAAGGAAGTGTCGCATTTACATTCATTTGAAGTGTAGACGAGGAATACATGACACTTCGCAAATCATATTATATCTTACCATGAACCATAGAAATGAGTTGCGATATCGCGTTTTAAGAATCACAAGAACTCTATTGCTACGATACTTAGTCATCTGCAAGCGCTATTTCCTAGCGAGGAAGTGTCGCGTTCACAATCATTTGAAGTGTTGACGAGGAATACATAACACTTCGCAAATCACATTATATCTTACCATGAAACATAGAAATGAGATGCGATATCGCGTTTTAAGAAGCATTAGATCCCTATTGCTACGATAGGTAGACTTCTGCAAACGCTATTTCCTTGCAAGGAAATGTCGCATTTACATTCATTAGAAGTGTAGACGAGGAATACATAACACTTCGCAAATCATATTATATCTTACCATGAAACATGGAATTGAGAGCGATATCGCGTTTTAAGAATCATAAGAAGTCCACTGCTACGATACGTAGACATTTGCAAACGCTATTTCCTTGCAAGGAAGTGTCGCATTTACATTCATTTGAAGTGTAGACGAGGAATACATGACACTTCGCAAATCATATTATATCTTACCATGAAACATAGAAATGAGATGCGACATCGCGTTTAAAGAAGCATTAGAAATCTATTGCTACGATACGTAGACATCTGCAAACGCTATTTCTTTGCAAGGAAGTGTCGCATTTACTTTCATTTGAAGTGTAGATGAGGAATACATAACACTTCGCAAATCATATTATATCTTACCATGAAACATAGAAATGAGATGCGATATCGCGTTTTAAAAAGCATTAGAACACTATTGCTACGATAGGTAGACACTTGCAAATGCTATTTCCTTGCAAGGTGGTGTCGCAATTACATTCATTTGAAGTGTAGAGGAGGAATACATAACACTTAGCAAATCATATTACATCTTACCATGAAACAGAGAAATGAGATGCGATATCGCGTTTGAAGAAGCATTAGAACTCTATTGCTACGATACGTTGACATCTGCAAACGCTATTTCTTTGCAAGGAAGCGTTGCATTTACATTCATTTGAAGTGTAGACGAGGAATACATAACACTTCGCAAATCATATTATATCTTACCATGAAACATAGAAATGAGATGCGATATCACGTTTTAAGAAGCATTAGAAATCTATTGCTACGATACATAGACATCTGCAAACGCTATTTCCTTGCAGGGAAGTGTCGCATTTACATTCATTTGAAGTGTAGACGAGGAATACATGACACTTCGCAAATCATATTATATCCTATCATGAAACATAGAAATGAGATGCGATATCGCGTTTTAAGAATCATAAGAACTCTATTGCTACGATACGTAGACATCTGCAAACGCTATTTCCTTGCAAGGAAGTGTCGCATTTACATTCATTTGAAGTGTAGACGAGGAATACATGACATTTCGCAAATCATATTATATCCTACCATGAAACATAGAAATGAGATGCGATATCGCGTTTTAAGAATCATAAGAACTCTATTGCTACGATAGGTAGACATCTGCAAACGCTATTTCCTTGCAAGGAAGTGTCGCATTTACATTCATTTGAAGTGTAGACGAGGAATACATAACACTTCGCAAATCATATTATATCTTACCATGAAACATAGAAATGAGATGCGATATCGCGTTTTAAGAAGCATTAGAAATCTATTTCTACGATACGTAGACATCTGCAAACGCTATTTCCTTGCAAGGAAGTGTCGCATTTACATTCATATGAAGTGTAGACGAGGAATACATAACACTTCGCAAATCATATTTTATCTTACCATGAAACATGGAATTGAGATCGATATCGCGTTTTAAGAATCATAAGAACTCCATTGCTACGATACGTAGACATCTGCAAACGCTATTTCCTTGCAAGGAAGTGTCGCATTTACATTCATTTGAAGTGTAGACGAGGAATACATGACACTTCGCAAATCATATTATATTTTACCTAGAAACATAGAAATGAGATGCGATATCGCGTTTTAAGAAGCATTAGAAACCTATTGCTACGATACGTAGACATCTGCAAAAGCTATTTCTTTGCAAGGAAGTGTCGCATTTACATTCATTTGAAGTGTAGACGAGGAATACATAACACTTCGCAAATCATATTATATCATACCATGAAACATAGAAATGAAATGCGATATCGCGTTTTAAGAATCATAAAAACTATATTGCTACGATACGTAGACATCTGCAAACGCTATTTCCTTGCAAGGAAGTGTCGCATTCTCATTCATTTGAATCGTGGACGAGGAATGCATAACACTTCGAAATGATATTATATCTTATCATGAAACATAGATATGAGATGCAATATCTCGTTTTATGAAGCATTAGAAATCTATTGCTACGATACGTAGACATCTGCAGACGCTATTTCCTTGCAAGGAAGTGTCGAATTTACATTCATTTGAAGTGTAGAGGAGGAATACATGACACTTCGCAAATCATATTATATCTTACCATGAAGCATAGAAATGAGATGCGATATCGCGTTCTAAGAAGCATTAGAAATCTATTGCTACGATACGTAGACATCTACAAACGCTTTTTCTTTGCAAGGAAGTGTCGCATTTACATTCATTTGGAGTGTAGACGGGGAAAACATAACACTTCGCAAATCATATTATATCTTACCATGAAACATGGAATTGAGATCGATATCGCGTTTTAAGAATCATAAGAACTCCATTGCTACGATACGTAGACATCTGCAAACGCTATTTCCTTGCAAGGAAGTGTCGCATTTACATTCATTTGAAGTGTAGACGAGGAATACATGACACTTCGCAAATCATATTATATTTTACCTAGAAACATAGAAATGAGATGCGATATCGCGTTTTAAGAAGCATTAGAAACCTATTGCTACGATACGTAGACATCTGCAAAAGCTATTTCTTTGCAAGGAAGTGTCGCATTTACTTTCATTTGAAGTGTAGACGAGGAATACATAACACTTCGCAAATCATATTATATCTTACGATGAAACATAGAAATGAGATGCGATATCGCGTTTTAAGAATCATAAGAACTCTATTGCTACGATACGTAGACATCTGCAAACGCTATTTCCTTCCAAGGAAGTGTCGCATTCTCATTCATTTGAATCGTGGACGAGGAATGCATAACACTTCGCAATGAATATTATATCTTATAATGAAACATAGATATGAGTTGCAATATGTCGTTTTAAGAAGCATTTGAACTCTATTGCCACGATACCTAGACATCTGCAGACGCTATTTCCTAGCAAGGAAGTGTCGCATTTACATTCATTTGAAGTGTAGACGAGGAATACATGACACTTCGCAAACCTTATTATATCTTACCATGAAACATAGAAATTAGATGCGATATCGCGTTTTAAGAATCATAAAAACTATATTGCTACGATACGTAGACATCTGCAAACGCTATTTCCTTGCAAGGAAGTGTCGCATTCTCATTCATTTGAATCGTGGACGAGGAATGCATAACACTTCGCAATGAATATTATATCTTATCATGAAACATAGATATGAGATGCAATATCTCGTTATAAGAAGCATTAGAAATCTATTGCTACGATACGTAGACATCTGCAAACGCTATTTCCTTGCAAGGAAGTGTCGCATTTACATTCATTTGAAGTGTAGACGAGGAATACTTAACACTTCGCAAATCATATTATATCTTACCATGAAACATAGAAATGAGATGCGATATCGCGTTTTAAGAAGCATTAGAACACTATTGCTATGATAGGTAGACATCTGCAAACGCAATTTCCGTGCAAGGAAGTGTCGCATTTACATTCATTAGAAGTGTATACGAGGAATACATAACACTTCGCAAATCATATTATATCTTACCATGAAACATAGAAATGAGATGCGATATCGCGTTTTAAGAAGCATTAGAAATCTATTGCTACGATACGTAGACATCTGCAAACGCTATTTCCTTGCAAGGAAGTGTCGCATTTACATTCATTTGAAGTGTAGACGAGGAATACATAACACTTCGCAAATCATATTATATCTTACCATGAAACATAGAATTGAGATCGATATCGCGTTTTAAGAATCATAAGAACTGCATTGCTACGATACGTAGACATCTGCAAATGCTATTTCCTTGCAAGGAAGTGTCGCATTTACATTCATTTGAAGTGTAGACGACGAATACATGATACTTCGCAAATCATATTATATCTTACCATGAAACATAGAAATGAGATGCGATATCGCGTTTCAAGAAGCATTAGAAACCTATTGTTACTATACGTAGACATCTGCAAACGCCATTTCCTTGCAAGGAAGTGTCGCATTTACATTCATTTGAAGTGTAAACGAGGAATACATAACACTTCGCAGATCATATTATATCATACCATGAAACATAGAAATGAAATGCGATATCACGTTTTAAGAATCATAAAAACAATATTGCTACGATACGTAGACATCTGCAAACGCTATTTCCTTGCAAGGAAGTGTCGCATTTTCATTCATTTGAATCGTAGACGAGGAATGCATAGCACTTCGCAATGAATATTATATCTTATCATGAAACATGGATATGAGATGCAATATCTCGTTTTAAGAAGCATTTGAACTCTATTGCTACGATACCTAGACATCTGCAGACGCTATTTCCCAGCAAGGAAGTGTCGCATTTACATTCATTTGAAGTGTAGACGAGGAATACATGACACTTCGCAAATCATATTATATCTTACCATGAAACATAGAAATGAGATGCAATATCGCGTTTTAAGAAGCATTAGAAAGCTATTTCTACGATACGTATACATCTGCAAACGCTATGTCCTAGCGTGGAAGTATCGCATTCACATTCATTTGAAGTATATACGAGGAATACATAACACTTCGCAAATCATATTATATCTTACCATGAAACATAGAAATGAGATGCGATATCGCGTTTTAAGAATCATAAGAACTCTATTGCTACGATACGTAGACATCTGCAAACGCTATTTCCTTGCAAGGAAGTGTCGCATTCTCATTCATTTGAATCGTGGACGAGGAATGCATAACACTTCGCAATGAATATTATATCTTATAATGAAACATAGATATGAGATGCAATATGTCGTTTTAAGAAGCATTTGAACTCTATTGCCACGATACCTAGACATCTGCAGACGCCATTTCCTAGCAAGGAAGTGTCGCATTTACATTCATTTGAAGTGTAGACGAGGAATACATGACACTTCGCAAATCTTATTATATCTTACCATGAAACATAGAAATTAGATGCGATATCGCGTTTTAAGAATCATAAAAACTATATTGCTACGATACGTAGACATCTGCAAACGCAATTTCCTTGCAAGGAAGTGTCGCATTCTCATTCATTTGAATCGATTTGAATCGTGGACGAGGAATGCATAACACTTCGCAATGAATATTATATCTTATCATGAAACATAGATATGAGATGCAATATCTCGTTATAAGAAGCATTAGAAATCTACTGCTACGATACGTAGACATCTGCAAACGCTATTTCCTTGCAAGGAAGTGTCGCATTTACATTCATTTGAAGTGTAGACGAGGAATACATAACACTTCGCAAAACATATTATATCTTACCATGAAACATAGAAATGAGACGCGATATCGCGTTTTAAGAAGCATTAGAAATCTATTGTTACGATACGTAGATATCAGCAAACGCTATTTCCTTGCAAGGAAGTGTCGCATTTACTTTCATTTGATGTGTAGACGAGGAATACATAACACTTCGCAAATCATATTATATCTTACCATGAAACATAGAAATGAGATGCGATATCGCGTTTTAAGAATCATAAGAACTCTATTGCTACGATACGTAGACATCTGCAAACGCTATTTCCTTGCAAGGAAGTGTCGCATTCTCATTCATTTGAATCGTGGACGAGGAATGCATAACGCTTCGCAATGAATATTATATCTTATCATGAAACATAGATATGGGATGCAATATCTCGTTATAAGAAGCATTAGAAATCTATTGCTACGATACGTAGACATCTGCAAACGCTATTTCCTTGCAAGGAAGTGTCGCATTTACATTCATTTGAAGTGGTAAACGAGGAATACATAACACTTCGCAGATCATATTATATCATACCATGAAACATAGAAATGAAATGCGATATCACGTTTTAAGAATCATAAGAACTCTATTGCTACGATACGTAGACATCTGCAAACGCCATTTCCCTTGCAAGGAAGTGTCGCATTCTCATTCATTTGAATCGTGGACGAGGAATGCATAACGCTTCGCAATGAATATTATATCTTATCATGAAACATAGATATGAGATGCAATACCTCGTAATAAGGAAGCATTAGAAATCTATTGCTACGATACGTAGACATCTGCAAACGCTATTTCCTTGCAAGGAATTGTCGCATTTACATTCATTTGAAGTGTAGACGAGGAATACATAACACTTCGCAAATCATATTATATCTTACCATGAAACATAGAATTGAGATCGATATCGCGTTTTAAGAATCATAAGAACTCCATTGCTACGATACGTAGACATCTGCAAACGCTATTTCCTTGCAAGGAAGTGTCGCATTTACATTCATTTGAAGTGTAGACGACGAATACATGATACTTCGCAAATCATATTATATCTTACCATGAAACATAGAAATGAGATGCGATATCGCGTTTTTAAGAAGCATTAGAAACCTATTGTTACTATACGTAGACATCTGCAAACGCCATTTCTTTGCAAGGAAGTGTCGCATTTACATTCATTTGAAGTGTAGACGAGGAATACATAACACTTCGCAAAACATATTATATCTTACCATGAAACATAGAAATGAGATGCGATATCGCGTTTTAAGAAGCATTAGAAATCTATTGTTACGATACGTAGACATCTGCAAACGCTATTTCCTTGCAAGGAAATGTCGCATTTACATTCATTTGAAGTGTAGACGAGGAATACATAACACTTCGCAAATCATATTATATCTTACCATGAAACATAGAAATGAGATGCGTTATCGCGTTTTAAGAATCATAAGAACTCTATTGCTACGATACGTAGACATCTGCAAACGCTATTTCCTTGCAAGGAAGTGTCGCATTCTCATTCATTTGAATCGTGGACGAGGAATGCATAACGCCTTCGCAATGAATATTATATCTTATCATGAAACATAGATATGAGATGCAATATCTCGTTATAAGAAGCATTAGAAATCTATTGCTACGATACGTAGACATCTGCAAACGCTATTTCCTTGCAAGGAAGTGTCGCATTTACATTCATTTGAAGTGTAAACGAGGAATACATAACACTTCGCAGATCATATTATATCATACCATGAAACATAGAAATGAAATGCGATATCACGTTTTAAGAATCATAAAAACAATATTGCTACGATACGTAGACATCTGCAAACGCTATTTCCTTGCAAGGAAGTGTCGCATTTTCATTCATTTGAATCGTAGACGAGGAATGCATAGCACTTCGCAATGAATGTTATATCCTATCATGAAACATAGATATGAGATGCAATATCTCGTTTTAAGAAGCATTTGAACCCTATTGCTACGATACCTAGACATCTGCAGACGCTATTTCCCAGCACGGAAGTGTCGCATTTACATTCATTTGAAGTGTAGACGAGGAATACATGACACTTCGCAAATCATACTATATCTTACCATGAAACATAGAAATGAGATGCAATATCGCGTTTTAAGAAGCATTAGAAAGCTATTTCTACGATACGTATACATCTGCAAACGCTATGTCCTAGCGTGGAAGTATCGCACTCACATTCATTTGAAGTATATACGAGGAATACATAACACTTCGCAAATCATATTATATCTTACCATGAAACATAGAAATGAGATGCGATATCGCGTTTTTAAGAATCATAAGAACTCTATTGCTCGATACGTAGACATCTGCAAACGCTATTTCCTTGCAAGGAAGTGTCGCATTCTCATTCATTTGAATCGTGGACGAGGAATGCATATCACTTCGCAATGAATATTATATCTTATAATGAAACATAGATATGAGATGCAATATGTCGTTTTAAGAAGCATTTGAACTCTATTGCCACGATACCTAGACATCTGCAGACGCTATTTCCTAGCAAGGAAGTGTCGCATTTACATTCATTTGAAGTGTAGACGAGGAATACATAACACTTCGCAAATCATATTACATCTTACCATGAAACATAGAATTGAGATCGATATCGCGTTTTAAGAATCATAAGAACTGCATTGCTACAATATGTAGACATCTGCAAATGCTATTTCCTTGCAAGGAAGTGTCGCATTTACATTCATTTGAAGTGTAGACGAGGAATACATAACACTTCGCAAATCATATTATCATACCCATGAAACATAGAAATGAAATGCGATATCGCGTTTTAAGAATCATAAAAACTATATTGCTACGATACGTAGACATCTGCAAACGCTATTTCCTTGCAAGGAAGTGTCGCATTCTCATTCATTTGAATCGTGGACGAGGAATGCATAACACTTCGCAATGAATATTATATCTTATAGTGAAACATAGATATAAGATGCAATATGTCGTTTTAAGGAGCCATTTGAACTCTATTGCCACGATACCTAGACATCTGCAGACGCTATTTCCTAGCAAGGAAGTGTCGCATTTACATTCATTTGAAGTGTAGACGAGGAATACATGACACTTCGCAAATCTTATTATATCTTACCATGAAACATAGAAATTAGATGCGATATCGCGTTTAAGAATCATAAAAACTATATTGCTACGATACGTAGACATCTGCAAACGCTATTTCCTTGCACGGAAGTGTCGCATTCTCATTCATTTGAATCGTGGACGAGGAATGCATAACACTTCGCAATGAATAATATATCTTATCATGAAACATAGATATGAGATGCAATATCTCGTTATAAGAAGCATTAGAAATCTATTGCTACGATACGTAGACATCTGCAAACGCTATTTCCTTGCAAGGAAGTGTCGCATTTACATTCATTTGAAGTGTAGACGAGGAAAACTTAACACTTCGCAAATCATATTATATCTTACCATGAAACATAGAAATGAGATGCGATATCGCGTTTTAAGAAGCATTAGAACACTATTGCTATGATAGGTAGACATCTGCAAACGCTATTTCCGTGCAAGGAAGTATCGCATTTACATTCATTAGAAGTGTATACGAGGAATACATAACACTTCGCAAATCATATTATATCTTACCATGAAACATAGAAATGAGATGCGATATCGCGTTTTAAGAAGCATTAGAAATCTATTGCTACGATACGTAGACATCTGCAAACGCTATTTCCTTGCAAGGAAGTGTCGCATTTACATTCATTTGAAGTGTAGACGAGGAATACATAACACTTCGCAAATCATATTACATCTTACCATGAAACATAGAATTGAGATCGATATCGCGTTTTAGAATCATAAGAACTGCATTGCTACAATATGTAGACATCTGCAAATGCTATTTCCTTGCAAGGAAGTGTCGCATTTACATTCATTTGAAGTGTAGACGAGGAATACATAACACTTCGCAAATCATATTATCATACCATGAAACATAGAAATGAAATTGCGATATCGCGTTTTAAGAATCATAAAAACTATATTGCTACGATACGTAGACATCTGCAAACGCTATTTCCTTGCAAGGAAGTGTCGCATTCTCATTCATTTAAATCGTGGACGAGGAATGCATAACACTTCGCAATGAATATTATATCTTATAGTGAAACATAGATATAAGATGCAATATGTCGTTTTAAGGAGCATTTGAACTCTATTGCCACGATACCTAGACATCTGCAGACGCTATTTCCTAGCAAGGAAGTGTCGCATTTACATTCATTCGAAGTGTAGACGAGGAATACATGACACTTCGCAAATCTTATTAATCTTACCATGAAACATAGAAATTAGATGCGATATCGCGTTTTAAGAAGCATTAGAAATCTATTGCTACGATACGTAGACATCTGCAAACGCTATTTCCTTGCAAGGAAGTGTCGCATTTACATTCATTTGAAGTGTAGACGAGGAATACATAACACTTCGCAAATCATATTATATCTTACCATGAAACATAGAATTGAGATCGATATCGCGTTTTAAGAATCATAAGAACTCCATTGCTACGATACGTAGACATCTGCAAACGCTATTTCCTTGCAAGGAAGTGTCGCATTTACATTCATTTGAAGTGTAGACGAGGAATACATGACACTTCGCAAATCATATTATATCTTACCATGAAACATAGAAATGAGATGCGATATCGCGTTTTAAGAAGCACTAGAAACCTATTGCTACGATACGTAGACATCTGCAAACGCTATTTCCTTGCAAGGAAGTGTCGCATTTACATTCATTAGAAGTGTATACGAGGAATACATAACACTTCGCAAATCATATTATATCTTACCATGAAACATAGAAATTAGATGCAATATCTCGTTATAAGAAGCATTAGAAATCTATTGCTACGATACGTAGACATCTGCAAACGCTATTTCCTTGCAAGGAAGTGTCGCATTTACATTCATTTGAAGTGTAGACGAGGAAGACTTAACACTTCGCAAATCATATTATATCTTACCATGAAACATAGAAATGAGATGCGATATCGCGTTTTAAGAAGCATTAGAGCACTATTGCTATGATAGGTAGACATCTGCAAACGCTATTTCCGTGCAAGGAAGTATCGCATTTACATTCATTAGAAGTGTATACGAGGAATACATAACACTTCGCAAATCATATTATATCTTACCATGAAACATAGAAATGAGATGCGATATCGCGTTTTAAGAAGCATTAGAAATCTATTGCTACGATACGTAGACATCTGCAAACGCTATTTCCTTGCAAGGAAGTGTCGCATTTACATTCATTTGAAGTGTAGACGAGGAATACATAACACTTCGCAAATCATATTATATCTTACCATGAAACATAGAATTGAGATCGATATCGCGTTTTAAGAATCATAAGAACTGCATTGCTACAATATGTAGACATCTGCAAATGCTATTTCCTTGCAAGGAAGTGTCGCATTTACATTCATTTGAAGTGTAGACGAGGAATACATAACACTTCGCAAAAACTTATTATCATACCATGAAACATAGAAATGAAATGCGATATCGCGTTTTAAGAATCATAAAAACTATATTGCTACGATACGTAGACATCTGCAAACGCTATTTCCTTGCAAGGAAGTGTCGCATTCTCATTCATTTGAATCGTGGACGAGGAATGCATAACACTTCGCAATGAATATTATATCTTATAATGAAACATAGATATGAGATGCAATATGTCGTTTTAAGGAGCATTTGAACTCTATTGCCACGATACCTAGACATCTGCAGACGCTATTTCCTAGCAAGGAAGTGTCGCATTTACATTCATTTGAAGTGTAGACGAGGAATACATGACACTTCGCAAATCTTATTATATCTTACCATGAAACATAGAAATTAGATGCGATATCGCGTTTTAAGAAGCATTAGAAATCTATTGCTACGATACGTAGACATCTGCAAACGCTATTTCCTTGCAAGGAAGTGTCGCATTTACATTCATTTGAAGTGTAGACGAGGAATACATAACACTTCGCAAATCATATTATATCTTACCATGAAACATAGAATTGAGATCGATATCGCGTTTTAAGAATCATAAGAACTCCATTGCTACGATACGTAGACATGTGCAAACGCTATTTCCTTGCAAGGAAGTGTCGCATTTACATTCATTTGAAGTGTAGACGAGGAATACATGACACTTCGCAAATCATATTATATCTTACCATGAAACATAGAAATGAGATGCGATATCGCGTTTTAAGAAGCATTAGAAACGTATTGCTACGATACGTAGACATCTGCAAACGCTATTTCCTTGCAAGGAAGTGTCGCATTTACATTCATTAGAAGTGTATACGAGGAATACATAACACTTCGCAAATCATATTATATCTTACCATGAAACATAGAAATGAGATGCGATATCGCGTTTTAAGACGCATTAGAAATCTATTGCTACGATACGTAGACATCTGCAAACGCTATTTCCTTGCAAGGAAGTGTCGCATTTACATTCATTTGAAGTGCAGACGAGGAATACATAACACTTCGCAAATCATATTATATCTTACCATGAAACATGGAAATGAGATGCGATATCGCGTTTTAAGAATCATAAGAACTCTATTGCTACGATACGTAGACATCTGCAAACGCCATTTCCTTGCAAGGAAGTGTCGCATTCTCATTCATTTGAATCGTGGACGAGGAATGCATAACGCTTCGCAATGAATATTATATCTTATCATGAAACATAGATATGAGATGCAATATCTCGTTATAAGAAGCATTAGAAATCTATTGCTACGATACGTAGACATCTGCAAACGCTATTTCCTTGCAAGGAAGTGTCGCATTTACATTCATTTGAAGTGTAGACGAGGAATACATAACACTTCGCAAATCATATTATATCTTACCATGAAACATAGAATTGAGATCGATATCGCGTTTTAAGAATCATAAGAACTCCATTGCTACTATACGTAGACATCTGCAAACGCTATTTCCTTGCAAGGAAGTGTCGCATTTACATTCATTTGAAGTGTAGACGAGGAATACATGACACTTCGCAAATCATATTATATCTTACCATGAAACATAGAAATGAGATGCGATATCGCGTTTTAAGAAGCATTAGAAACCTATTGCTACGATACGTAGACATCTGCAAACGCTATTTCCTTGCAAGGAAGTGTCGCATTTACATTCATTAGAAGTGTATACGAGGAATACATAACACTTCGCAAATCATATTATATCTTACCATTAAACATAGAAATGAGATGCGATATCGCGTTTTAAGAAGCATTAGAAATCTATTGCTACGATACGTAGACATCTGCAAACGCTATTTCCTTGCGAGGAAGTGTCGCATTTACATTTATTTGAAGTGTAGACGAGGAATACATAACACTTCGCAAATCATATTATATCTTACCATGAAACATAGAATTGAGATCGATATCGCGTTTTAAGAATCATAAGAACTCCATTGCTACGATACGTAGACATCTGCAAACGCTATTTCCTTGCAAGGAAGTGTCGCATTTACATTCATTTGAAGTGTAGACGAGGAATACATGACACTTCGCAAATCATATTATATCTTACCATGAAACATAGAAATGAGATGCGATATCGCGTTTTAAGAAGCATTAGAAACCTATTGCTACGATACGTAGACATCTGCAAACGCTATTTCCTTGCAAGGAAGTGTCGCATTTACATTCATTAGAAGTGTATACGAGGAATACATAACACTTCGCAAATCATATTATATCTTACCATTAAACATAGAAATGAGATGCGATATCGCGTTTTAAGAAGCATTAGAAATCTATTGCTACGATACGTAGACATCTGCAAACGCTATTTCCTTGCAAGGAAGTGTCGCATTTACATTTATTTGAAGTGTAGACGAGGAATACATAACACTTCGCAAATCATATTATATCTTACCATGAAACATATAATTGAGATCGATATCGCGTTTTAAGAATCATAAGAACTCCATTGCTACGATACGTAGACATCTGCAAACGCTATTTCCTTGCAAGGAAGTGTCGCATTTACATTCATTTGAAGTGTAGACGAGGAATACATGACACTTCGCAAATCATATTATATCTTACCATGAAACATAGAAATGAGATGCGATATCGCGTTTTAAGAAGCATTAGAAACGTATTGCTACGATACGTAGACATCTGCAAACGCTATTTCTTTGCAAGGAAGTGTCGCATTTACATTCATTTGAAGTGTAAACGAGGAATACATAACACTTCGCAAATCATATTATATCTTACCATGAAACATAGAAATGAGATGCGATATCGCGTTTTAAGAATCATAAGAACTCTATTGCTACGATACGTAGACATCTGCAAACGCTATTTCCTTGCAAGGAAGTGTCGCATTCTCATTCACTTGAATCGTGGACGAGGAATGCATAACACTTCGCAATGAATATTATATCTTATAATGAAACATAGATATGAGATGCAATATGTCGTTTTAAGAAGCATTTGAACTCTATTGCCACGATACCTAGACATCTGCAGACGCTATTTCCTAGTAAGGAAGTGTCGCATTTACATTCATTCGAAGTGTAGACGAGGAATACATGACACTTCGCAAATCTTATTATATCTTACCATGAAACATAGAAATTAGATGCGATATCGCGTTTTAAGAAGCATTAGAAATCTATTGCTACGATACGTAGACATCTGCAAACGCTATTTCCTTGCAAGGAAGTGTCGCATTTACATTCATTTGAAGTGTAGACGAGGAATACATAACACTTCGCAAATCATATTATATCTTACCATGAAACATAGAATTGAGATCGCTATCGCGTTTTAAGAATCATAAGAACTCCATTGCTACGATACGTAGACATCTGCAAACGCTATTTCCTTGCAAGGAAGTGTCGCATTTACATTCATTTGAAGTGTAGACGAGGAATACATGACACTTCGCAAATCATATTATATCTTACCATGAAACATAGAAATGAGATGCGATATCGCGTTTTAAGAAGCACTAGAAACCTATTGCTACGATACGTAGACATCTGCAAACGCTATTTCCTTGCAAGGAAGTGTCGCATTTACATTCATTAGAAGTGTATACGAGGAATACATAACACTTCGCAAATCATATTATATCTTACCATGAAACATAGAAATGAGATGCGATATCGCGTTTTAAGAAGCATTAGAAATCTATTGCTACGATACGTAGACATCTGCAAACGCTATTTCCTTGCAAGGAAGTGTCGCATTTACATTCATTTGAAGTGTAGACGAGGAATACATAACACTTCGCAAATCATATTATATCTTACCATGAAACATAGAAATGAGATGCGATATCGCGTTTTAAGAATCATAAGAACTCTATTGCTACGATACGTAGACATCTGCAAACGCTATTTCCTTGCAAGGAAGTGTCGCATTCTCATTCATTTGAATCGTGGACGAGGAATGCATAACACTTCGCAATGAATATTATATCTTATAATGAAACATAGATATGAGATGCAATATGTCGTTTTAAGAAGCATTTGAACTCTATTGCCACGATACCTAGACATCTGCAGACGCTATTTCCTAGTAAGGAAGTGTCGCATTTACATTCATTTGAAGTGTAGACGAGGAATACATGACACTTCGCAAATCTTATTATATCTTACCATGAAACATAGAAATTAGATGCGATATCGCGTTTTAAGAATCATAAAAACTATATTGCTACGATACGTAGACATCTGCAAACGCTATTTCCTTGCAAGGAAGTGTCGCATTCTCATTCATTTGAATCGTGGACGAGGAATGCATAACACTTCGCAATGAATATTATATCTTATCATGAAGCATAGATATGAGATGCAATATCTCGTTATAAGAAGCATTAGAAATCTATTGCTACGATACGTAGACATCTGCAAACGCTATTTCCTTGCAAGGAAGTGTAGCATTTACATTCATTTGAAGTGTAGACGAGGAAGACTTAACACTTCGCAAATCATATTATATCTTACCATGAAACATAGGAATGAGATGCGATATCGCGTTTTAAGAAGCATTAGAGCACTATTGCTATGATAGGTAGACATCTGCAAACGCTATTTCCGTGCAAGGAAGTATCGCATTTACATTCATTAGAAGTGTATACGAGGAATACATAACACTTCGCAAATCATATTATATCTTACCATGAAACATAGAAATGAGATGCGATATCGCGTTTTAAGAAGCATTAGAAATCTATTGCTACGATACGTAGACATCTGCAAACGCTATTTCCTTGCAAGGAAGTGTCGCATTTACATTCATTTGAAGTGTAGACGAGGAATACATAACACTTCGCAAATCATATTATATCTTACCATGAAACATAGAATTGAGATCGATATCGCGTTTTAAGAATCATAAGAACTGCATTGCTACAATATGTAGACATCTGCAAATGCTATTTCCTTGCAAGGAAGTGTCGCATTTACATTCATTTGAAGTGTAGACGAGGAATACATAACACTTCGCAAATCATATTATCATACCATGAAACATAGAAATGAAATGCGATATCGCGTTTTAAGAATCATAAAAACTATATTGCTACGATACGTAGACATCTGCAAACGCTATTTCCTTGCAAGGAAGTGTCGCATTCTCATTCATTTGAATCGTGGACGAGGAATGCATAACGCTTCGCAATGAATATTATATCTTATCATGAAACATAGATATGAGATGCAATATCTCGTTATAAGAAGCATTAGAAATCTATTGCTACGATACGTAGACATCTGCAAACGCTATTTCCTTGCAAGGAAGTGTCGCATTTACATTCATTTGAAGTGTAGACGAGGAATACATAACACTTCGCAAATCATATTATATCTTACCATGAAACATAGAATTGAGATCGATATCGCGTTTTAAGAATCATAAGAACTCCATTGCTACTATACGTAGACATCTGCAAACGCTATTTCCTTGCAAGGAAGTGTCGCATTTACATTCATTTGAAGTGTAGACGAGGAATACATGACACTTCGCAAATCATATTATATCTTACCATGAAACATAGAAATGAGATGCGATATCGCGTTTTAAGAAGCATTAGAAACCTATTGCTACGATACGTAGACATCTGCAAACGCTATTTCCTTGCAAGGAAGTGTCGCATTTACATTCATTAGAAGTGTATACGAGGAATACATAACACTTCGCAAATCATATTATATCTTACCATTAAACATAGAAATGAGATGCGATATCGCGTTTTAAGAAGCATTAGAAATCTATTGCTACGATACGTAGACATCTGCAAACGCTATTTCCTTGCAAGGAAGTGTCGCATTTACATTTATTTGAAGTGTAGACGAGGAATACATAACACTTCGCAAATCATATTATATCTTACCATGAAACATAGAATTGAGATCGATATCGCGTTTTAAGAATCATAAGAACTCCATTGCTACGATACGTAGACATCTGCAAACGCTATTTCCTTGCAAGGAAGTGTCGCATTTACATTCATTTGAAGTGTAGACGAGGAATACATGACACTTCGCAAATCATATTATATCTTACCATGAAACATAGAAATGAGATGCGATATCGCGTTTTAAGAAGCATTAGAAACCTATTGCTACGATACGTAGACATCTGCAAACGCTATTTCCTTGCAAGGAAGTGTCGCATTTACATTCATTAGAAGTGTATACGAGGAATACATAACACTTCGCAAATCATATTATATCTTACCATTAAACATAGAAATGAGATGCGATATCGCGTTTTAAGAAGCATTAGAAATCTATTGCTACGATACGTAGACATCTGCAAACGCTATTTCCTTGCAAGGAAGTGTCGCATTTACATTTATTTGAAGTGTAGACGAGGAATACATAACACTTCGCAAATCATATTATATCTTACCATGAAACATAGAATTGAGATCGATATCGCGTTTTAAGAATCATAAGAACTCCATTGCTACGATACGTAGACATCTGCAAACGCTATTTCCTTGCAAGGAAGTGTCGCATTTACATTCATTTGAAGTGTAGACGAGGAATACATGACACTTCGCAAATCATATTATATCTTACCATGAAACATAGAAATGAGATGCGATATCGCGTTTTAAGAAGCATTAGAAACGTATTGCTACGATACGTAGACATCTGCAAACGCTATTTCTTTGCAAGGAAGTGTCGCATTTACATTCATTTGAAGTGTAAACGAGGAATACATAACACTTCGCAGATCATATTATATCATACCATGAAACATAGAAATGAAATGCGATATCACGTTTTAAGAATCATAAAAACAATATTGCTACGATACGTAGATATCTGCAAACGCTATTTCCTTGCAAGGAAGTGTCGCATTTTCATTCATTTGAATCGTAGACGAGGAATGCATAGCACTTCGCAATGAATATTATATCTTATCATGAAACATAGATATGAGATGCAATATCTCGTTTTAAGAAGCATTTGAACTCTATTGCTACGATACCTAGACATCTGCAGACGCTATTTCCCAGCACGGAAGTGTCGCATTTACATTCATTTGAAGTGTAGACGAGGAATACATGACACTTCGCAAATCATACTATATCTTACCATGAAACATAGAAATGAGATGCAATATCGCGTTTTAAGAAGCATTAGAAAGCTATTTCTACGATACGTATACATCTGCAAACGCTATGTCCTAGCGTGGAAGTATCGCACTCACATTCATTTGAAGTATATACGAGGAATACATAACACTTCGCAAATCATATTATATCTTACCATGAAACATAGAAATGAGATGCGATATCGCGTTTTAAGAATCATAAGAACTCTATTGCTACGATACGTAGACATCTGCAAACGCTATTTCCTTGCAAGGAAGTGTCGCATTCTCATTCATTTGAATCGTGGACGAGGAATGCATAACACTTCGCAATGAATATTATATCTTATAATGAAACATAGATATGAGATGCAATATGTCGTTTTAAGAAGCATTTGAACTCTATTGCCACGATACCTAGACATCTGCAGACGCTATTTCCTAGCAAGGAAGTGTCGCATTTACATTCATTTGAAGTGTAGACGAGGAATACATGACACTTCGCAAATCTTATTATATCTTACCATGAAACATAGAAATTAGATGCGATATCGCGTTTTAAGAATCATAAAAACTATATTGCTACGATACGTAGACATCTGCAAACGCTATTTCCTTGCACGGAAGTGTCGCATTCTCATTCATTTGAATCGTGGACGAGGAATGCATAACACTTCGCAATGAATAATATATCTTATCATGAAACATAGATATGAGATGCAATATCTCGTTATAAGAAGCATTAGAAATCTATTGCTACGATACGTAGACATCTGCAAACGCTATTTCCTTGCAAGGAAGTGTCGCATTTACATTCATTTGAAGTGTAGACGAGGAATACTTAACACTTCGCAAATCATATTATATCTTACCATGAAACATAGAAATGAGATGCGATATCGCGTTTTAAGAAGCATTAGAACACTATTGCTATGATAGGTAGACATCTGCAAACGCTATTTCCGTGCAAGGAAGTATCGCATTTACATTCATTAGAAGTGTATACGAGGAATACATAACACTTCGCAAATCATATTATATCTTACCATGAAACATAGAAATGAGATGCGATATCGCGTTTTAAGAAGCATTAGAAATCTATTGCTACGATACGTAGACATCTGCAAACGCTATTTCCTTGCAAGGAAGTGTCGCATTTACATTCATTTGAAGTGTAGACGAGGAATACATAACACTTCGCAAATCATATTACATCTTACCATGAAACATAGAATTGAGATCGATATCGCGTTTTAAGAATCATAAGAACTGCATTGCTACAATATGTAGACATCTGCAAATGCTATTTCCTTGCAAGGAAGTGTCGCATTTACATTCATTTGAAGTGTAGACGAGGAATACATAACACTTCGCAAATCATATTATCATACCATGAAACATAGAAATGAAATGCGATATCGCGTTTTAAGAATCATAAAAACTATATTGCTACGATACGTAGACATCTGCAAACGCTATTTCCTTGCAAGGAAGTGTCGCATTCTCATTCATTTGAATCGTGGACGAGGAATGCATAACACTTCGCAATGAATATTATATCTTATAGTGAAACATAGATATAAGATGCAATATGTCGTTTTAAGGAGCATTTGAACTCTATTGCCACGATACCTAGACATCTGCAGACGCTATTTCCTAGCAAGGAAGTGTCGCATTTACATTCATTTGAAGTGTAGACGAGGAATACATGACACTTCGCAAATCTTATTATATCTTACCATGAAACATAGAAATTAGATGCGATATCGCGTTTTAAGAATCATAAAAACTATATTGCTACGATACGTAGACATCTGCAAACGCTATTTCCTTGCAAGGAAGTGTCGCATTCTCATTCATTTGAATCGTGGACGAGGAATGCATAACACTTCGCAATGAATATTATATCTTATCATGAAGCATAGATATGAGATGCAATATCTCGTTATAAGAAGCATTAGAAATCTATTGCTACGATACGTAGACATCTGCAAACGCTATTTCCTTGCAAGGAAGTGTCGCATTTACATTCATTTGAAGTGTAGACGAGGAAGACTTAACACTTCGCAAATCATATTATATCTTACCATGAAACATAGAAATGAGATGCGATATCGCGTTTTAAGAAGCATTAGAACACTATTGCTATGATAGGTAGACATCTGCAAACGCTATTTCCGTGCAAGGAAGTATCGCATTTACATTCATTTGAAGTGTAGACGAGGAATACATAACACTTCGCAAATCATATTATATCTTACCATGAAACATAGAATTGAGATCGATATCGCGTTTTAAGAATCATAAGAACTCCATTGCTACGATACGTAGACATCTGCAAACGCTATTTCCTTGCAAGGAAGTGTCGCATTTACATTCATTTGAAGTGTAGACGAGGAATACATGACACTTCGCAAATCATATTATATCTTACCATGAAACATAGAAATGAGATGCGATATCGCGTTTTAAGAAGCACTAGAAACCTATTGCTACGATACGTAGACATCTGCAAACGCTATTTCCTTGCAAGGAAGTGTCGCATTTACATTCATTAGAAGTGTATACGAGGAATACATAACACTTCGCAAATCATATTATATCTTACCATGAAACATAGAAATGAGATGCGATATCGCGTTTTAAGAAGCATTAGAAATCTATTGCTACGATACGTAGACATCTGCAAACGCTATTTCCTTGCAAGGAAGTGTCGCATTTACATTCATTTGAAGTGTAGACGAGGAATACATAACACTTCGCAAATCATATTATATCTTACCATGAAACATAGAAATGAGATGCGATATCGCGTTTTAAGAATCATAAGAACTCTATTGCTACGATACGTAGACATCTGCAAACGCTATTTCCTTGCAAGGAAGTGTCGCATTCTCATTCATTTGAATCGTGGACGAGGAATGCATAACACTTCGCAATGAATATTATATCTTATAATGAAACATAGATATGAGATGCAATATGTCGTTTTAAGAAGCATTTGAACTCTATTGCCACGATACCTAGACATCTGCAGACGCTATTTCCTAGTAAGGAAGTGTCGCATTTACATTCATTTGAAGTGTAGACGAGGAATACATGACACTTCGCAAATCTTATTATATCTTACCATGAAACATAGAAATTAGATGCGATATCGCGTTTTAAGAATCATAAAAACTATATTGCTACGATACGTAGACATCTGCAAACGCTATTTCCTTGCAAGGAAGTGTCGCATTCTCATTCATTTGAATCGTGGACGAGGAATGCATAACACTTCGCAATGAATATTATATCTTATCATGAAGCATAGATATGAGATGCAATATCTCGTTATAAGAAGCATTAGAAATCTATTGCTACGATACGTAGACATCTGCAAACGCTATTTCCTTGCAAGGAAGTGTCGCATTTACATTCATTTGAAGTGTAGACGAGGAAGACTTAACACTTCGCAAATCATATTATATCTTACCATGAAACATAGAAATGAGATGCGATATCGCGTTTTAAGAAGCATTAGAACACTATTGCTATGATAGGTAGACATCTGCAAACGCTATTTCCGTGCAAGGAAGTATCGCATTTACATTCATTAGAAGTGTATACGAGGAATACATAACACTTCGCAAATCATATTATATCTTACCATGAAACATAGAAATGAGATGCGATATCGCGTTTTAAGAAGCATTAGAAATCTATTGCTACGATACGTAGACATCTGCAAACGCTATTTCCTTGCAAGGAAGTGTCGCATTTACATTCATTTGAAGTGTAGACGAGGAATACATAACACTTCGCAAATCATATTATATCTTACCATGAAACATAGAATTGAGATCGATATCGCGTTTTAAGAATCATAAGAACTGCATTGCTACAATATGTAGACATCTGCAAACGCTATTTCCTTGCAAGGAAGTGTCGCATTTACATTCATTTGAAGTGTAGACGAGGAATACATAACACTTCGCAAATCATATTACATCTTACCATGAAACATAGAATTGAGATCGATATCGCGTTTTAAGAATCATAAGAACTGCATTGCTACAATATGTAGACATCTGCAAATGCTATTTCCTTGCAAGGAAGTGTCGCATTTACATTCATTTGAAGTGTAGACGAGGAATACATAACACTTCGCAAATCATATTATCATACCATGAAACATAGAAATGAAATGCGATATCGCGTTTTAAGAATCATAAAAACTATATTGCTACGATACGTAGACATCTGCAAACGCTATTTCCTTGCAAGGAAGTGTCGCATTCTCATTCATTTGAATCGTGGACGAGGAATGCATAACACTTCGCAATGAATATTATATCTTATAGTGAAACATAGATATAAGATGCAATATGTCGTTTTAAGGAGCATTTGAACTCTATTGCCACGATACCTAGACATCTGCAGACGCTATTTCCTAGCAAGGAAGTGTCGCATTTACATTCATTTGAAGTGTAGACGAGGAATACATGACACTTCGCAAATCTTATTATATCTTACCATGAAACATAGAAATTAGATGCGATATCGCGTTTTAAGAATCATAAAAACTATATTGCTACGATAC
The DNA here is from genome assembly GCF_050948175.1 of Xylocopa sonorina. Taxonomy (NCBI): domain Eukaryota; kingdom Metazoa; phylum Arthropoda; class Insecta; order Hymenoptera; family Apidae; genus Xylocopa; species Xylocopa sonorina. The sequence continues at coordinate 7,363,560 of NW_027490090.1, forward strand.
GTAGACATCTGCAAACGCTATTTCCTTGCAAGGAAGTGTCGCATTCTCATTCATTTGAATCGTGGACGAGGAATGCATAACACTTCGCAATGAATATTATATCTTATCATGAAGCATAGATATGAGATGCAATATCTCGTTATAAGAAGCATTAGAAATCTATTGCTACGATACGTAGACATCTGCAAACGCTATTTCCTTGCAAGGAAGTGTCGCATTTACATTCATTTGAAGTGTAGACGAGGAAGACTTAACACTACGCAAATCATATTATATCTTACCATGAAACATAGAAATGAGATGCGATATCGCGTTTTAAGAAGCATTAGAACACTATTGCTATGATAGGTAGACATCTGCAAACGCTATTTCCGTGCAAGGAAGTATCGCATTTACATTCATTTGAAGTGTAGACGAGGAATACATAACACTTCGCAAATCATATTATATCTTACCATGAAACATAGAATTGAGATCGATATCGCGTTTTAAGAATCATAAGAACTCCATTGCTACGATACGTAGACATCTGCAAACGCTATTTCCTTGCAAGGAAGTGTCGCATTTACATTCATTTGAAGTGTAGACGAGGAATACATGACACTTCGCAAATCATATTATATCTTACCATGAAACATAGAAATGAGATGCGATATCGCGTTTTAAGAAGCACTAGAAACCTATTGCTACGATACGTAGACATCTGCAAACGCTATTTCCTTGCAAGGAAGTGTCGCATTTACATTCATTAGAAGTGTATACGAGGAATACATAACACTTCGCAAATCATATTATATCTTACCATGAAACATAGAAATGAGATGCGATATCGCGTTTTAAGAAGCATTAGAAATCTATTGCTACGATACGTAGACATCTGCAAACGCTATTTCCTTGCAAGGAAGTGTCGCATTTACATTCATTTGAAGTGTAGACGAGGAATACATAACACTTCGCAAATCATATTATATCTTACCATGAAACATAGAAATGAGATGCGATATCGCGTTTTAAGAATCATAAGAACTCTATTGCTACGATACGTAGACATCTGCAAACGCTATTTCCTTGCAAGGAAGTGTCGCATTCTCATTCATTTGAATCGTGGACGAGGAATGCATAACACTTCGCAATGAATATTATATCTTATAATGAAACATAGATATGAGATGCAATATGTCGTTTTAAGAAGCATTTGAACTCTATTGCCACGATACCTAGACATCTGCAGACGCTATTTCCTAGTAAGGAAGTGTCGCATTTACATTCATTTGAAGTGTAGACGAGGAATACATGACACTTCGCAAATCTTATTATATCTTACCATGAAACATAGAAATTAGATGCGATATCGCGTTTTAAGAATCATAAAAACTATATTGCTACGATACGTAGACATCTGCAAACGCTATTTCCTTGCAAGGAAGTGTCGCATTCTCATTCATTTGAATCGTGGACGAGGAATGCATAACACTTCGCAATGAATATTATATCTTATCATGAAGCATAGATATGAGATGCAATATCTCGTTATAAGAAGCATTAGAAATCTATTGCTACGATACGTAGACATCTGCAAACGCTATTTCCTTGCAAGGAAGTGTCGCATTTACATTCATTTGAAGTGTAGACGAGGAAGACTTAACACTTCGCAAATCATATTATATCTTACCATGAAACATAGAAATGAGATGCGATATCGCGTTTTAAGAAGCATTAGAACACTATTGCTATGATAGGTAGACATCTGCAAACGCTATTTCCGTGCAAGGAAGTATCGCATTTACATTCATTAGAAGTGTATACGAGGAATACATAACACTTCGCAAATCATATTATATCTTACCATGAAACATAGAAATGAGATGCGATATCGCGTTTTAAGAAGCATTAGAAATCTATTGCTACGATACGTAGACATCTGCAAACGCTATTTCCTTGCAAGGAAGTGTCGCATTTACATTCATTTGAAGTGTAGACGAGGAATACATAACACTTCGCAAATCATATTATATCTTACCATGAAACATAGAATTGAGATCGATATCGCGTTTTAAGAATCATAAGAACTGCATTGCTACAATATGTAGACATCTGCAAATGCTATTTCCTTGCAAGGAAGTGTCGCATTTACATTCATTTGAAGTGTAGACGAGGAATACATAACACTTCGCAAATCATATTATCATACCATGAAACATAGAAATGAAATGCGATATCGCGTTTTAAGAATCATAAAAACTATATTGCTACGATACGTAGACATCTGCAAACGCTATTTCCTTGCAAGGAAGTGTCGCATTCTCATTCATTTGAATCGTGGACGAGGAATGCATAACACTTCGCAATGAATATTATATCTTATAATGAAACATAGATATGAGATGCAATATGTCGTTTTAAGGAGCATTTGAACTCTATTGCCACGATACCTAGACATCTGCAGACGCTATTTCCTAGCAAGGAAGTGTCGCATTTACATTCATTTGAAGTGTAGACGAGGAATACATGACACTTCGCAAATCTTATTATATATTACCATGAAACATAGAAATTAGATGCGATATCGCGTTTTAAGAAGCATTAGAAATCTATTGCTACGATACGTAGACATCTGCAAACGCTATTTCCTTGCAAGGAAGTGTCGCATTTACATTCATTTGAAGTGTAGACGAGGAATACATAACACTTCGCAAATCATATTATATCTTACCATGAAACATAGAATTGAGATCCATATCGCGTTTTAAGAATCATAAGAACTCCATTGCTACGATACGTAGACATCTGCAAACGCTATTTCCTTGCAAGGAAGTGTCGCATTTACATTCATTTGAAGTGTAGACGAGGAATACATGACACTTCGCAAATCATATTATATCTTACCATGAAACATAGAAATGAGATGCGATATCGCGTTTTAAGAAGCATTAGAAAACTATTGCTACGATACGTAGACATCTGCAAACGCTATTTCCTTGCAAGGAAGTGTCGCATTTACATTCATTAGAAGTGTATACGAGGAATACATAACACTTCGCAAATCATATTATATCTTACCATGAAACATAGAAATGAGATGCGATATCGCGTTTTAAGAAGCATTAGAAATCTATTGCTACGATACGTAGACATCTGCAAACGCTATTTCCTTGCAAGGAAGTGTCGCATTTACATTCATTTGAAGTGCAGACGAGGAATACATAACACTTCGCAAATCATATTATATCTTACCATGAAACATAGAAATGAGATGCGATATCGCGTTTTAAGAAGCATTAGAAACCTATTGCTACGATACGTAGACATCTGCAAACGCTACTTCTTTGCAAGGAAGTGTCGCATTTACATTCATTTGCAGTGTAGACGAGGAATACATAACACTTCGCAAATCATATTATCATACCATGAAACATAGAAATGAAATGCGATATCGCGTTTTAAGAATCATAAAAACTATATTGCTACGATACGTAGACATCTGCAAACGCTATTTCCTTGCAAGGAAGTGTCCCATTCTCATTCATTTGAATCGTGGACGAGGAATGCATAACACTTCGCAATGAATATTATATCTTATCATGAAACATAGATATGAGATGCAATATCTCGTTTTAAGAAGCATTAGAAATCTATTGCTACGATACGTAGACATCTGCAAACGCTATTTCCTTGCAAGGAAGTGTCGCATTTACTTTCATTTGAAGTGTAGACGAGGAATACATAACACTTCGCAAATCATATTATATCTTACCATGAACCATAGAAATGAGTTGCGATATCGCGTTTTAAGAATCATAAAAACTATATTGCTACGATACGTAGACATCTGCAAACGCTATTTCCTTGCAAGGAAGTGTCGCATTCTCATTCATTTGAATCGTGGACGAGGAATGCATAACACTTTGCAAATCATATTATATCTTACCATGAAACATAGAAATGAGGTGCGATATCGCGTTTTAAGAAGCATTAGAAATCTATTGCTACGATACGTAGACATCTGCAAACGCTATTTCCTTGCAAGGAAGTGTCGCATTTACATTCATTTGAAGTGTAGACGAGGAATACATAACACTTCGCAAATCATATTATATCTTACCATGAAACATAGAATTGAGATCGATATCGCGTTTTAAGAATCATAAGAACTCCATTGCTACGATACGTAGACATCTGCAAACGCTATTTCCTTGCAAGGAAGTGTCGCATTTACATTCATTTGAAGTGTAGACGAGGAATACATGACACTTCGCAAATCATATTATATCTTACCATGAAACATAGAAATGAGATGCGATATCGCGTTTTAAGAAGCATTAGAAACCTATTGCTACGATACGTAGACATCTGCAAACGCTATTTCTTTGCAAGGAAGTGTCGCATTTACATTCATTTGAGGTGTAGACGAGGAATACATAACACTTCGCAAATCATATTATCATACTATGAAACATAGAAATGAAATGCGATATCGCGTTTTAAGAATCATAAGAACTATATTGCTACGAAACGTAGACATCTGCAAACGCTATTTCCTTGCAAGGAAGTGTCGCATTTACATTCATTTGAAGTGTAGACGAGGAATACATGACACTTCGCAAATCATATTATATCTTACCATGAAACATAGAAATGAGATGCGATATCGCGTTTTAAGAAGCATTAGAAACGTATTGCTACGATACGTAGACATCTGCAAACGCTATTTCTCTGCAAGGAAGTGTCGCATTTACATTCATTTGAAGTGTAAACGAGGAATACATAACACTTCGCAGATCATATTATATCATACCATGAAACATAGAAATGAAATGCGATATCACGTTTTAATAATCATAAAAACAATATTGCTACGATACGTAGACATCTGCAAACGCTATTTCCTTGCAAGGAAGTGTCGCATTTTCATTCATTTGAATCGTAGACGAGGAATGCATAGCACTTCGCAATGAATATTATATCTTATCATGAAACATAGATATGAGATGCAATATCTCGTTTTAAGAAGCATTTGAACTCTATTGCTACGATACCTAGACATCTGCAGACGCTATTTCCCAGCACGGAAGTGTCGCATTTACATTCATTTGAAGTGTAGACGAGGAATACATGACACTTCGCAAATCATACTATATCTTACCATGAAACATAGAAATGAGATGCAATATCGCGTTTTAAGAAGCATTAGAAAGCTATTTCTACGATACGTATACATCTGCAAACGCTATGTCCTAGCGTGGAAGTATCGCACTCACATTCATTTGAAGTATATACGAGGAATACATAACACTTCGCAAATCATATTATATCTTACCATGAAACATAGAAATGAGATGCGATATCGCGTTTTAAGAATCATAAGAACTCTATTGCTACGATACGTAGACATCTGCAAACGCTATTTCCTTGCAAGGAAGTGTCGCATTCTCATTCATTTGAATCGTGGACGAGGAATGCATAACACTTCGCAATGAATATTATATCTTATAATGAAACATAGATATGAGATGCAATATGTCGTTTTAAGAAGCATTTGAACTCTATTGCCACGATACCTAGACATCTGCAGACGCTATTTCCTAGCAAGGAAGTGTCGCATTTACATTCATTTGAAGTGTAGACGAGGAATACATGACACTTCGCAAATCTTATTATATCTTACCATGAAACATAGAAATTAGATGCGATATCGCGTTTTAAGAATCATAAAAACTATATTGCTACGATACGTAGACATCTGCAAACGCTATTTCCTTGCACGGAAGTGTCGCATTCTCATTCATTTGAATCGTGGACGAGGAATGCATAACACTTCGCAATGAATAATATATCTTATCATGAAACATAGATATGAGATGCAATATCTCGTTATAAGAAGCATTAGAAATCTATTGCTACGATACGTAGACATCTGCAAACGCTATTTCCTTGCAAGGAAGTGTCGCATTTACATTCATTTGAAGTGTAGACGAGGAATACTTAACACTTCGCAAATCATATTATATCTTACCATGAAACATAGAAATGAGATGCGATATCGCGTTTTAAGAAGCATTAGAACACTATTGCTATGATAGGTAGACATCTGCAAACGCTATTTCCGTGCAAGGAAGTATCGCATTTACATTCATTAGAAGTGTATACGAGGAATACATAACACTTCGCAAATCATATTATATCTTACCATGAAACATAGAAATGAGATGCGATATCGCGTTTTAAGAAGCATTAGAAATCTATTGCTACGATACGTAGACATCTGCAAACGCTATTTCCTTGCAAGGAAGTGTCGCATTTACATTCATTTGAAGTGTAGACGAGGAATACATAACACTTCGCAAATCATATTACATCTTACCATGAAACATAGAATTGAGATCGATATCGCGTTTTAAGAATCATAAGAACTGCATTGCTACAATATGTAGACATCTGCAAATGCTATTTCCTTGCAAGGAAGTGTCGCATTTACATTCATTTGAAGTGTAGACGAGGAATACATAACACTTCGCAAATCATATTATCATACCATGAAACATAGAAATGAAATGCGATATCGCGTTTTAAGAATCATAAAAACTATATTGCTACGATACGTAGACATCTGCAAACGCTATTTCCTTGCAAGGAAGTGTCGCATTCTCATTCATTTGAATCGTGGACGAGGAATGCATAACACTTCGCAATGAATATTATATCTTATAGTGAAACATAGATATAAGATGCAATATGTCGTTTTAAGGAGCATTTGAACTCTATTGCCACGATACCTAGACATCTGCAGACGCTATTTCCTAGCAAGGAAGTGTCGCATTTACATTCATTTGAAGTGTAGACGAGGAATACATGACACTTCGCAAATCTTATTATATCTTACCATGAAACATAGAAATTAGATGCGATATCGCATTTTAAGAAGCATTAGAAATCTATTGCTACGATACGTAGACATCTGCAAACGCTATTTCCTTACAAGGAAGTGTCGCATTTACATTCATTTGAAGTGTAGACGAGGAATACATAACACTTCGCAAATCATATTATATCTTACCATGAAACATAGAATTGAGATCGATATCGCGTTTTAAGAATCATAAGAACTCCATTGCTACGATACGTAGACATCTGCAAACGCTATTTCCTTGCAAGGAAGTGTCGCATTTACATTCATTTGAAGTGTAGACGAGGAATACATGACACTTCGCAAATCATATTATATCTTACCATGAAACATAGAAATGAGATGCGATATCGCGTTTTAAGAAGCACTAGAAACCTATTGCTACGATACGTAGACATCTGCAAACGCTATTTCCTTGCAAGGAAGTGTCGCATTTACATTCATTAGAAGTGTATACGAGGAATACATAACACTTCGCAAATCATATTATATCTTACCATGAAACATAGAAATGAAATGCGATATCGCGTTTTAAGAAGCATTAGAAATCTATTGCTACGATACGTAGACATCTGCAAACGCTATTTCCTTGCAAGGAAGTGTCGCATTTACATTCATTTGAAGTGTAGACGAGGAATACATAACACTTCGCAAATCATATTATATCTTACCATGAAACATAGAAATGAGATGCGATATCGCGTTTTAAGAATCATAAGAACTCTATTGCTACGAGACGTAGACATCTGCAAACGCTATTGCCTTGCAAGGAAGTGTCGCATTCTCATTCATTTGAATCGTGGACGAGGAATGCATAACACTTCGCAATGAATATTATATCTTATAATGAAACATAGATATGAGATGCAATATGTCGTTTTAAGAAGCATTTGAACTCTATTGCCACGATACCTAGACATCTGCAGACGCTATTTCCTAGTAAGGAAGTGTCGCATTTACATTCATTTGAAGTGTAGACGAGGAATACATGACACTTCGCAAATCTTATTATATCTTACCATGAAACATAGAAATTAGATGCGATATCGCGTTTTAAGAATCATAAAAACTATATTGCTACGATACGTAGACATCTGCAAACGCTATTTCCTTGCAAGGAAGTGTCGCATTCTCATTCATTTGAATCGTGGACGAGGAATGCATAACACTTCGCAATGAATATTATATCTTATCATGAAGCATAGATATGAGATGCAATATCTCGTTATAAGAAGCATTAGAAATCTATTGCTACGATACGTAGACATCTGCAAACGCTATTTCCTTGCAAGGAAGTGTCGCATTTACATTCATTTGAAGTGTAGACGAGGAAGACTTAACACTTCGCAAATCATATTATATCTTACCATGAAACATAGAAATGAGATGCGATATCGCGTTTTAAGAAGCATTAGAACACTATTGCTATGATAGGTAGACATCTGCAAACGCTATTTCCGTGCAAGGAAGTATCGCATTTACATTCATTTGAAGTGTAGACGAGGAATACATAACACTTCGCAAATCATATTATATCTTACCATGAAACATAGAATTGAGATCGATATCGCGTTTTAAGAATCATAAGAACTCCATTGCTACGATACGTAGACATCTGCAAACGCTATTTCCTTGCAAGGAAGTGTCGCATTTACATTCATTTGAAGTGTAGACGAGGAATACATGACACTTCGCAAATCATATTATATCTTACCATGAAACATAGAAATGAGATGCGATATCGCGTTTTAAGAAGCACTAGAAACCTATTGCTACGATACGTAGACATCTGCAAACGCTATTTCCTTGCAAGGAAGTGTCGCATTTACATTCATTAGAAGTGTATACGAGGAATACATAACACTTCGCAAATCTTATTATATCTTACCATGAAACATAGAAATTAGATGCGATATCGCGTTTTAAGAATCATAAAAACTATATTGCTACGATACGTAGACATCTGCAAACGCTATTTCCTTGCAAGGAAGTGTCGCATTCTCATTCATTTGAATCGTGGACGAGGAATGCATAACACTTCGCAATGAATATTATATCTTACCATGAAACATAGAAATGAGATGCGATATCGCGTTTTAAGAAGCATTAGAAATCTATTGCTACGATACGTAGACATCTGCAAACGCTATTTCCTTGCAAGGAAGTGTCGCATTTACATTCATTTGAAGTGTAGACGAGGAATACATAACACTTCGCAAATCATATTATATCTTACCATGAAACATAGAAATGAGATGCGATATCGCGTTTTAAGAATCATAAGAACTCTATTGCTACGATACGTAGACATCTGCAAACGCTATTTCCTTGCAAGGAAGTGTCGCATTCTCATTCATTTGAATCGTGGACGAGGAATGCATAACACTTCGCAATGAATATTATATCTTATAATGAAACATAGATATGAGATGCAATATGTCGTTTTAAGAAGCATTTGAACTCTATTGCCACGATACCTAGACATCTGCAGACGCTATTTCCTAGTAAGGAAGTGTCGCATTTACATTCATTTGAAGTGTAGACGAGGAATACATGACACTTCGCAAATCTTATTATATCTTACCATGAAACATAGAAATTAGATGCGATATCGCGTTTTAAGAATCATAAAAACTATATTGCTACGATACGTAGACATCTGCAAACGCTATTTCCTTGCAAGGAAGTGTCGCATTCTCATTCATTTGAATCGTGGACGAGGAATGCATAACACTTCGCAATGAATATTATATCTTATCATGAAGCATAGATATGAGATGCAATATCTCGTTATAAGAAGCATTAGAAATCTATTGCTACGATACGTAGACATCTGCAAACGCTATTTCCTTGCAAGGAAGTGTCGCATTTACATTCATTTGAAGTGTAGACGAGGAAGACTTAACACTTCGCAAATCATATTATATCTTACCATGAAACATAGAAATGAGATGCGATATCGCGTTTTAAGAAGCATTAGAACACTATTGCTATGATAGGTAGACATCTGCAAACGCTATTTCCGTGCAAGGAAGTATCGCATTTACATTCATTAGAAGTGTATACGAGGAATACATAACACTTCGCAAATCATATTATATCTTACCATGAAACATAGAAATGAGATGCGATATCGCGTTTTAAGAAGCATTAGAAATCTATTGCTACGATACGTAGACATCTGCAAACGCTATTTCCTTGCAAGGAAGTGTCGCATTTACATTCATTTGAAGTGTAGACGAGGAATACATAACACTTCGCAAATCATATTATATCTTACCATGAAACATAGAATTGAGATCGATATCGCGTTTTAAGAATCATAAGAACTGCATTGCTACAATATGTAGACATCTGCAAATGCTATTTCCTTGCAAGGAAGTGTCGCATTTACATTCATTTGAAGTGTAGACGAGGAATACATAACACTTCGCAAATCATATTATCATACCATGAAACATAGAAATGAAATGCGATATCGCGTTTTAAGAATCATAAAAACTATATTGCTACGATACGTAGACATCTGCAAACGCTATTTCCTTGCAAGGAAGTGTCGCATTCTCATTCATTTGAATCGTGGACGAGGAATGCATAACACTTCGCAATGAATATTATATCTTATAATGAAACATAGATATGAGATGCAATATGTCGTTTTAAGGAGCATTTGAACTCTATTGCCACGATACCTAGACATCTGCAGACGCTATTTCCTAGCAAGGAAGTGTCGCATTTACATTCATTTGAAGTGTAGACGAGGAATACATGACACTTCGCAAATCTTATTATATATTACCATGAAACATAGAAATTAGATGCGATATCGCGTTTTAAGAAGCATTAGAAATCTATTGCTACGATACGTAGACATCTGCAAACGCTATTTCCTTGCAAGGAAGTGTCGCATTTACATTCATTTGAAGTGTAGACGAGGAATACATAACACTTCGCAAATCATATTATATCTTACCATGAAACATAGAATTGAGATCCATATCGCGTTTTAAGAATCATAAGAACTCCATTGCTACGATACGTAGACATCTGCAAACGCTATTTCCTTGCAAGGAAGTGTCGCATTTACATTCATTTGAAGTGTAGACGAGGAATACATGACACTTCGCAAATCATATTATATCTTACCATGAAACATAGAAATGAGATGCGATATCGCGTTTTAAGAAGCATTAGAAACCTATTGCTACGATACGTAGACATCTGCAAACGCTATTTCCTTGCAAGGAAGTGTCGCATTTACATTCATTAGAAGTGTATACGAGGAATACATAACACTTCGCAAATCATATTATATCTTACCATGAAACATAGAAATGAGATGCGATATCGCGTTTTAAGAAGCATTAGAAATCTATTGCTACGATACGTAGACATCTGCAAACGCTATTTCCTTGCAAGGAAGTGTCGCATTTACTTTCATTTGAAGTGTAGACGAGGAATACATAACACTTCGCAAATCATATTATATCTTACCATGAACCATAGAAATGAGTTGCGATATCGCGTTTTAAGAATCATAAAAACTATATTGCTACGATACGTAGACATCTGCAAACGCTATTTCCTTGCAAGGAAGTGTCGCATTCTCATTCATTTGAATCGTGGACGAGGAATGCATAACAATTTGCAAATCATATTATATCTTACCATGAAACATAGAAATGAGGTGCGATATCGCGTTTTAAGAAGCATTAGAAATCTATTGCTACGATACGTAGACATCTGCAAACGCTATTTCCTTGCAAGGAAGTGTCGCATTTACATTCATTTGAAGTGTAGACGAGGAATACATAACACTTCGCAAATCATATTATATCTTACCATGAAACATAGAATTGAGATCGATATCGCGTTTTAAGAATCATAAGAACTCCATTGCTACGATACGTAGACATCTGCAAACGCTATTTCCTTGCAAGGAAGTGTCGCATTTACATTCATTTGAAGTGTAGACGAGGAATACATGACACTTCGCAAATCATATTATATCTTACCATGAAACATAGAAATGAGATGCGATATCGCGTTTTAAGAAGCATTAGAAACCTATTGCTACGATACGTAGACATCTGCAAACGCTATTTCTTTGCAAGGAAGTGTCGCATTTACATTCATTTGAGGTGTAGACGAGGAATACATAACACTTCGCAAATCATATTATCATACTATGAAACATAGAAATGAAATGCGATATCGCGTTTTAAGAATCATAAGAACTATATTGCTACGAAACGTAGACATCTGCAAACGCTATTTCCTTGCAAGGAAGTGTCGCATTCTCATTCATTTGAATCGTGGACGAGGAATGCATAACACTTCGCAATGAATATTATATCTTATCATGAAACATAGATATGAGATGCAATATCTCGTTATAAGAAGCATTAGAAATCTATTGCTACGATACGTAGACATCTGCAAACGCTATTTCCTAGCAAGGAAGTGTCGCATTAACATTCATTTGAAGTGTAGACGAGGAATACATGACACTTCGCAAATCTTATTGTATCTTACCATGAAACATAGAAATTAGATGCGATATCGCGTTTTAAGAATCATAAAAACTATATTGCTACGATACGTAGACATCTGCAAACGCTATTTCCTTACAAGGAAGTGTCGCATTTACATTCATTTGAAGTGTAGACAAGGAATACATGACACTTCGCAAATCATATTATATCTTACCATGAAACATAGAAATGAGATGCGATATCGCGTTTTAAGAAGCATTAGAAACCTATTGCTACGATACGTAGACATCTGCAAACGCTATTTCCTTGCAAGGAAGTGTCGCATTTACATTCATATGAAGTGTAGACGAGCAATACATGACACTTCGCAAATCATATTATATCTTACCATGAAACATAGAAATGAGATGCGATATCGCGTTTTAAGAAGCATTAGAAACCTATTGCTACGATACGTAGACATCTGCAAACGCTACTTCTTTGCAAGGAAGTGTCGCATTTACATTCACTTGCAGTGTAGACGAGGAATACATAACACTTCGCAAATCATATTATCATACCATGAAACATAGAAATGAAATGCGATATCGCGTTTTAAGAATCATAAAAACTATATTGCTACGATACGTAGACATCTGCAAACGCTATTTCCTTGCAAGGAAGTGTCCCATTCTCATTCATTTGAATCGTGGACGAGGAATGCATAACACTTCGCAATGAATATTATATCTTATCATGAAACATAGATATGAGATGCAATATCTCGTTTTAAGAAGCATTAGAAATCTATTGCTACGATACGTAGACATCTGCAAACGCTATTTCCTTGCAAGGAAGTGTCGCATTTACTTTCATTTGAAGTGTAGACGAGGAATACATAACACTTCGCAAATCATATTATATCTTACCATGAACCATAGAAATGAGTTGCGATATCGCGTTTTAAGAATCATAAAAACTATATTGCTACGATACGTAGACATCTGCAAACGCTATTTCCTTGCAAGGAAGTGTCGCATTCTCATTCATTTGAATCGTGGACGAGGAATGCATAACACTTCGCAATGAATATTATATCTTATAATGAAACATAGATATGAGATGCAATATGTCGTTTTAAGGAGCATTTGAACTCTATTGCCACGATACCTAGACATCTGCAGACGCTATTTCCTAGCAAGGAAGTGTCGCATTTACATTCATTTGAAGTGTAGACGAGGAATACATGACACTTCGCAAATCTTATTATATCTTACCATGAAACATAGAAATTAGATGCGATATCGCGTTTTAAGAAGCATTAGAAATCTATTGCTACGATACGTATACATCTGCAAACGCTATTTCCTTGCAAGGAAGTGTCGCATTTACATTCATTTGAAGTGTAGACGAGGAATACATAACACTTCGCAATTCATATTATATCCTACCATGAAACATAGAATTGAGATCGATATCGCGTTTTAAGAATCATAAGAACTGCATTGCTACAATATGTAGACATCTGCAAATGCTATTTCCTTGCAAGGAAGTGTCGCATTTACATTCATTTGAAGTGTAGACGAGGAATACATAACACTTCGCAAATCATATTATCATACCATGAAACATAGAAATTAGATGCGATATCGCGTTTTAAGAAGCATTAGAAATCTATTGCTACGATACGTAGACATCTGCAAACGCTATTTCCTTGCAAGGAAGTGTCGCATTCTCATTCATTTGAATCGTGGACGAGGAATGCATAACACTTCGCAATGAATATTATATCTTACAATGAAACATAGATATGAGATGCAATATGTCGTTTTAAGGAGCATTTGAACTCTATTGCCACGATACCTAGACATCTGCAGACGCTATTTCCTAGCAAGGATGTGTCGCATTTACATTCTGTTGAAGTGTAGACGAGGAATACATGACACTTCGCAAATCTTATTATATCTTACCATGAAACATAGAAATTAGATGCGATATCGCGTTTTAAGAAGCATTAGAAATCTATTGCTACGATACGTAGACATCTGCAAACGCTATTTCCTTGCAAGGAAGTGTCGCATTTACATTCATTTGAAGTGTAGACGAGGAATACATAACACTTCGCAAATCATATTATATCTTACCATGAAACATAGAATTGAGATCGATATCGCGTTTTAAGAATCATAAGAACTCCATTGCTACGATACGTAGACATCTGCAAACGCTATTTCCTTGCAAGGAAGTGTCGCATTTACATTCATTTGAAGTGTAGACGAGGAATACATGACACTTCGCAAATCATATTATATCTTACCATGAAACATAGAAATGAGATGCGATATCGCGTTTTAAGAAGCATTAGAAACCTATTGCTACGATACGTAGACATCTGCAAACGCTATTTCCTTGCAAGGAAGTGTCGCATTTACATTCATTAGAAGTGTATACGAGGAATACATAACACTTCGCAAATCATATTATATCTTACCATGAAACATAGAATTGAGATCGATATCGCGTTTTAAGAATCATAAGAACTCCATTGCTACGATACGTAGACATCTGCAAACGCTATTTCCTTGCAAGGAAGTGTCGCATTTACATTCATTTGAAGTGTAGACGAGGAATACATGACACTTCGCAAATCATATTATATCTTACCATGAAACATAGAAATGAGATGCGATATCGCGTTTTAAGAAGCATTAGAAACCTATTGCTACGATACGTAGACATCTGCAAACGCTATTTCCTTGCAAGGAAGTGTCGCATTTACATTCATTAGAAGTGTATACGAGGAATACATAACACTTCGCAAATCATATTATATCTTACCATGAAACATAGAAATGAGATGCGATATCGCGTTTTAAGAAGCATTAGAAACCTATTGCTACGATACGTAGACATCTGCAAACGCTATTTCCTTGCAAGGAAGTGTCGCATTTACATTCATTAGAAGTGTATACGAGGAATACATAACACTTCGCAAATCATATTATATCTTACCATGAAACATAGAATTGAGATCGATATCGCGTTTTAAGAATCATAAGAACTCCATTGCTACGATACGTAGACATCTGCAAACGCTATTTCCTTGCAAGGAAGTGTCGCATTTACATTCATTTGAAGTGTAGACGAGGAATACATGACACTTCGCAAATCATATTATATCTTACCATGAAACATAGAAATGAGATGCGATATCGCGTTTTAAGAAGCATTAGAAACCTATTGCTACGATACGTAGACATCTGCAAACGCTATTTCCTTGCAAGGAAGTGTCGCATTTACATTCATTAGAAGTGTATACGAGGAATACATAACACTTCGCAAATCATATTATATCTTACCATGAAACATAGAAATGAGATGCGATATCGCGTTTTAAGAAGCATTAGAAATCTATTGCTACGATACGTAGACATCTGCAAACGCTATTTCCTTGCAAGGAAGTGTCGCATTTACATTCATTTGAAGTGTAGACGAGGAATACATAACACTTCGCAAATCATATTATATCTTACCATGAAACATAGAAATGAAATGCGATATCGCGATTTAAGAATCATAAAAACTATATTGCTACGATACGTAGACATCTGCAAACGCTATTTCCCTGCAAGGAAGTGTCGCATTCTCATTCATTTGAATCGTGGACGAGGAATGCATAACACTTCGCAATGAATATTATATCTTATAATGAAACATAGATATGAGATGCAATATGTCGTTTTAAGAAGCATTTGAACTCTATTGCCACGATACCTAGACATCTGCAGACGCTATTTCCTAGCAAGGAAGTGTCGCATTTACATTCATTTGAAGTGTAGACGAGGAATACATGACACTTCGCAAATCTTATTATATCTTACCATGAAACATAGAAATTAGATGCGATATCGCGTTTTAAGAATCATAAAAACTATATTGCTACGATACGTAGACATCTGCAAACGCTATTTCCTTGCAAGGAAGTGTCGCATTCTCATTCATTTGAATCGTGGACGAGGAATGCATAACACTTCGCAATGAACATTATATCTTATCATGAAACATAGATATGAGATGCAATATCTCGTTATAAGAAGCATTAGAAATCTATTGCTACGATACGTAGACATCTGCAAACGCTATTTCCTTGCAAGGAAGTGTCGCATTTACATTCATTTGAAGTGTAGACGAGGAATACTTAACACTTCGCAAATCATATTATATCTTACCATGAAACATAGAAATGAGATGCGATATCGCGTTTTAAGAAGCATTAGAACACTATTGCTATGATAGGTAGACATCTGCAAACGCTATTTCCGTGCAAGGAAGTATCGCATTTACATTCATTAGAAGTATATACGAGGAATACATAACACTTCGCAAATCATATTATATCTTACCATGAAAAATAGAAATGAGATGCGAAATCGCGTTTTAAGAAGCATTAGAAATCTATTGCTACGATACGTAGACATCTGCAAACGCTATTTCCTTGCAAGGAAGTGTCGCATTTACATTCATTTGAAGTGTAGACGAGGAATACATAACACTTCGCAAATCATATTATATCTTACCATGAAACATAGAATTGAGATCGATATCGCGTTTTAAGAATCATAAGAACTGCATTGCTACAATATGTAGACATCTGCAAATGCTATTTCCTTGCAAGGAAGTGTCGCATTTACATTCATTTGAAGTGTAGACGAGGAATACATAACACTTCGCAAATCATATTATCATACCATGAAACATAGAAATGAAATGCGATATCGCGATTTAAGAATCATAAAAACTATATTGCTACGATACGTAGACATCTGCAAACGCTATTTCCTTGCAAGGAAGTGTCGCATTCTCATTCATTTGAATCGTGGACGAGGAATGCATAACACTTCGCAATGAATATTATATCTTATAATGAAACATAGATATGAGATGCAATATGTCGTTTTAAGGAGCATTTGAACTCTATTGCCACGATACCTAGACATCTGCAGACGCTATTTCCTAGCAAGGAAGTGTCGCATTTACATTCATTTGAAGTGTAGACGAGGAATACATGACACTTCGCAAATCTTATTATATCTTACCATGAAACATAGAAATTAGATGCGATATCGCGTTTTAAGAAGCATTACAAATCTATTGCTACGATACGTAGACATCTGCAAACGCTATTTCCTTGCAAGGAAGTGTCGCATTTACATTCATTTGAAGTGTAGACGAGGAATACATAACACTTCGCAAATCATATTATATCTTACCATGAAACATAGAAATTAGATGCGATATCGCGTTTTAAGAAGCATTAGAAATCTATTGCTACGATACGTAGACATCTGCAAACGCTATTTCCTTGCAAGGAAGTGTCGCATTCTCATTCATTTGAATCGTGGACGAGGAATGCATAACACTTCGCAATGAATATTATATCTTATAATGAAACATAGATATGAGATGCAATATGTCGTTTTAAGGAGCATTTGAACTCTATTGCCACGATACCTAGACATCTGCAGACGCTATTTCCTAGCAAGGATGTGTCGCATTTACATTCTGTTGAAGTGTAGACGAGGAATACATGACACTTCGCAAATCTTATTATATCTTACCATGAAACATAGAAATTAGATGCGATATCGCGTTTTAAGAAGCATTAGAAATCTATTGCTACGATACGTAGACATCTGCAAACGCTATTTCCTTGCAAGGAAGTGTCGCATTTACATTCATTTGAAGTGTAGACGAGGAATACATAACACTTCGCAAATCATATTATATCTTACCATGAAACATAGAATTGAGATCGATATCGCGTTTTAAGAATCATAAGAACTCCATTGCTACGATACGTAGACATCTGCAAACGCTATTTCCTTGCAAGGAAGTGTCGCATTTACATTCATTTGAAGTGTAGACGAGGAATACATGACACTTCGCAAATCATATTATATCTTACCATGAAACATAGAATTGAGATCGATATCGCGTTTTAAGAAGCATTAGAAACCTATTGCTACGATACGTAGACATCTGCAAACGCTATTTCCTTGCAAGGAAGTGTCGCATTTACATTCATTAGAAGTGTATACGAGGAATACATAACACTTCGCAAATCATATTATATCTTACCATGAAACATAGAAATGAGATGCGATATCGCGTTTTAAGAAGCATTAGAAATCTATTGCTACGATACGTAGACATCTGCAAACGCTATTTCCTTGCAAGGAAGTGTCGCATTTACATTCATTTGAAGTGTAGACGAGGAATACATAACACTTCGCAAATCATATTATATCTTACCATGAAACATAGAAATGAGATGCGATATCGCGTTTTAAGAATCATAAGAACTCTATTGCTACGATACGTAGACATCTGCAAACGCTATTTCCCTGCAAGGAAGTGTCGCATTCTCATTCATTTGAATCGTGGACGAGGAATGCATAACACTTCGCAATGAATATTATATCTTATAATGAAACATAGATATGAGATGCAATATGTCGTTTTAAGAAGCATTTGAACTCTATTGCCACGATACCTAGACATCTGCAGACGCTATTTCCTAGCAAGGAAGTGTCGCATTTACATTCATTTGAAGTGTAGACGAGGAATACATGACACTTCGCAAATCTTATTATATCTTACCATGAAACATAGAAATTAGATGCGATATCGCGTTTTAAGAATCATAAAAACTATATTGCTACGATACGTAGACATCTGCAAACGCTATTTCCTTGCAAGGAAGTGTCGCATTCTCATTCATTTGAATCGTGGACGAGGAATGCATAACACTTCGCAATGAACATTATATCTTATCATGAAACATAGATATGAGATGCAATATCTCGTTATAAGAAGCATTAGAAATCTATTGCTACGATACGTAGACATCTGCAAACGCTATTTCCTTGCAAGGAAGTGTCGCATTTACATTCATTTGAAGTGTAGACGAGGAATACTTAACACTTCGCAAATCATATTATATCTTACCATGAAACATAGAAATGAGATGCGATATCGCGTTTTAAGAAGCATTAGAAACCTATTGCTACGATACGTAGACATCTGCAAACGCTATTTCCTTGCAAGGAAGTGTCGCATTTACATTCATTAGAAGTGTATACGAGGAATACATAACACTTCGCAAATCATATTATATCTTACCATGAAACATAGAAATGAGATGCGATATCGCGTTTTAAGAAGCATTAGAAATCTATTGCTACGATACGTAGACATCTGCAAACGCTATTTCCTTGCAAGGAAGTGTCGCATTTACATTCATTTGAAGTGTAGACGAGGAATACATAACACTTCGCAAATCATATTATATCTTACCATGAAACATAGAAATGAAATGCGATATCGCGATTTAAGAATCATAAAAACTATATTGCTACGATACGTAGACATCTGCAAACGCTATTTCCCTGCAAGGAAGTGTCGCATTCTCATTCATTTGAATCGTGGACGAGGAATGCATAACACTTCGCAATGAATATTATATCTTATAATGAAACATAGATATGAGATGCAATATATCGTTTTAAGAAGCATTTGAACTCTATTGCCACGATACCTAGACATCTGCAGACGCTATTTCCTAGCAAGGAAGTGTCGCATTTACATTCATTTGAAGTGTAGACGAGGAATACATGACACTTCGCAAATCTTATTATATCTTACCATGAAACATAGAAATTAGATGCGATATCGCGTTTTAAGAATCATAAAAACTATATTGCTACGATACGTAGACATCTGCAAACGCTATTTCCTTGCAAGGAAGTGTCGCATTCTCATTCATTTGAATCGTGGACGAGGAATGCATAACACTTCGCAATGAACATTATATCTTATCATGAAACATAGATATGAGATGCAATATCTCGTTATAAGAAGCATTAGAAATCTATTGCTACGATACGTAGACATCTGCAAACGCTATTTCCTTGCAAGGAAGTGTCGCATTTACATTCATTTGAAGTGTAGACGAGGAATACTTAACACTTCGCAAATCATATTATATCTTACCATGAAACATAGAAATGAGATGCGATATCGCGTTTTAAGAAGCATTAGAACACTATTGCTATGATAGGTAGACATCTGCAAACGCTATTTCCGTGCAAGGAAGTATCGCATTTACATTCATTAGAAGTGTATACGAGGAATACATAACACTTCGCAAATCATATTATATCTTACCATGAAAAATAGAAATGAGATGCGAAATCGCGTTTTAAGAAGCATTAGAAATCTATTGCTACGATACGTAGACATCTGCAAACGCTATTTCCTTGCAAGGAAGTGTCGCATTTACATTCATTTGAAGTGTAGACGAGGAATACATAACACTTCGCAAATCATATTATATCTTACCATGAAACATAGAATTGAGATCGATATCGCGTTTTAAGAATCATAAGAACTGCATTGCTACAATATGTAGACATCTGCAAATGCTATTTCCTTGCAAGGAAGTGTCGCATTTACATTCATTTGAAGTGTAGACGAGGAATACATAACACTTCGCAAATCATATTATCATACCATGAAACATAGAAATGAAATGCGATATCGCGATTTAAGAATCATAAAAACTATATTGCTACGATACGTAGACATCTGCAAACGCTATTTCCTTGCAAGGAAGTGTCGCATTCTCATTCATTTGAATCGTGGACGAGGAATGCATAACACTTCGCAATGAATATTATATCTTATAATGAAACATAGATATGAGATGCAATATGTCGTTTTAAGGAGCATTTGAACTCTATTGCCACGATACCTAGACATCTGCAGACGCTATTTCCTAGCAAGGAAGTGTCGCATTTACATTCATTTGAAGTGTAGACGAGGAATACATGACACTTCGCAAATCTTATTATATCTTACCATGAAACATAGAAATTAGATGCGATATCGCGTTTTAAGAAGCATTACAAATCTATTGCTACGATACGTAGACATCTGCAAACGCTATTTCCTTGCAAGGAAGTGTCGCATTTACATTCATTTGAAGTGTAGACGAGGAATACATAACACTTCGCAAATCATATTATATCTTACCATGAAACATAGAAATTAGATGCGATATCGCGTTTTAAGAAGCATTAGAAATCTATTGCTACGATACGTAGACATCTGCAAACGCTATTTCCTTGCAAGGAAGTGTCGCATTCTCATTCATTTGAATCGTGGACGAGGAATGCATAACACTTCGCAATGAATATTATATCTTATAATGAAACATAGATATGAGATGCAATATGTCGTTTTAAGGAGCATTTGAACTCTATTGCCACGATACCTAGACATCTGCAGACGCTATTTCCTAGCAAGGATGTGTCGCATTTACATTCTGTTGAAGTGTAGACGAGGAATACATGACACTTCGCAAATCTTATTATATCTTACCATGAAACATAGAAATTAGATGCGATATCGCGTTTTAAGAAGCATTAGAAATCTATTGCTACGATACGTAGACATCTGCAAACGCTATTTCCTTGCAAGGAAGTGTCGCATTTACATTCATTTGAAGTGTAGACGAGGAATACATAACACTTCGCAAATCATATTATATCTTACCATGAAACATAGAATTGAGATCGATATCGCGTTTTAAGAATCATAAGAACTCCATTGCTACGATACGTAGACATCTGCAAACGCTATTTCCTTGCAAGGAAGTGTCGCATTTACATTCATTTGAAGTGTAGACGAGGAATACATGACACTTCGCAAATCATATTATATCTTACCATGAAACATAGAATTGAGATCGATATCGCGTTTTAAGAAGCATTAGAAACCTATTGCTACGATACGTAGACATCTGCAAACGCTATTTCCTTGCAAGGAAGTGTCGCATTTACATTCATTAGAAGTGTATACGAGGAATACATAACACTTCGCAAATCATATTATATCTTACCATGAAACATAGAAATGAGATGCGATATCGCGTTTTAAGAAGCATTAGAAATCTATTGCTACGATACGTAGACATCTGCAAACGCTATTTCCTTGCAAGGAAGTGTCGCATTTACATTCATTTGAAGTGTAGACGAGGAATACATAACACTTCGCAAATCATATTATATCTTACCATGAAACATAGAAATGAGATGCGATATCGCGTTTTAAGAATCATAAGAACTCTATTGCTACGATACGTAGACATCTGCAAACGCTATTTCCCTGCAAGGAAGTGTCGCATTCTCATTCATTTGAATCGTGGACGAGGAATGCATAACACTTCGCAATGAATATTATATCTTATAATGAAACATAGATATGAGATGCAATATGTCGTTTTAAGAAGCATTTGAACTCTATTGCCACGATACCTAGACATCTGCAGACGCTATTTCCTAGCAAGGAAGTGTCGCATTTACATTCATTTGAAGTGTAGACGAGGAATACATGACACTTCGCAAATCTTATTA
Organism: Xylocopa sonorina; assembly: GCF_050948175.1. NCBI lineage: Eukaryota > Metazoa > Arthropoda > Insecta > Hymenoptera > Apidae > Xylocopa > Xylocopa sonorina. The sequence continues at coordinate 7,386,413 of NW_027490090.1, forward strand.
TATCTTACCATGAAACATAGAAATTAGATGCGATATCGCGTTTTAAGAATCATAAAAACTATATTGCTACGATACGTAGACATCTGCAAACGCTATTTCCTTGCAAGGAAGTGTCGCATTCTCATTCATTTGAATCGTGGACGAGGAATGCATAACACTTCGCAATGAACATTATATCTTATCATGAAACATAGATATGAGATGCAATATCTCGTTATAAGAAGCATTAGAAATCTATTGCTACGATACGTAGACATCTGCAAACGCTATTTCCTTGCAAGGAAGTGTCGCATTTACATTCATTTGAAGTGTAGACGAGGAATACTTAACACTTCGCAAATCATATTATATCTTACCATGAAACATAGAAATGAGATGCGATATCGCGTTTTAAGAAGCATTAGAACACTATTGCTATGATAGGTAGACATCTGCAAACGCTATTTCCGTGCAAGGAAGTATCGCATTTACATTCATTAGAAGTGTATACGAGGAATACATAACACTTCGCAAATCATATTATATCTTACCATGAAAAATAGAAATGAGATGCGAAATCGCGTTTTAAGAAGCATTAGAAATCTATTGCTACGATACGTAGACATCTGCAAACGCTATTTCCTTGCAAGGAAGTGTCGCATTTACATTCATTTGAAGTGTAGACGAGGAATACATAACACTTCGCAAATCATATTATATCTTACCATGAAACATAGAATTGAGATCGATATCGCGTTTTAAGAATCATAAGAACTGCATTGCTACAGTATGTAGACATCTGCAAATGCTATTTCCTTGCAAGGAAGTGTCGCATTTACATTCATTTGAAGTGTAGACGAGGAATACATAACACTTCGCAAATCATATTATCATACCATGAAACATAGAAATGAAATGCGATATCGCGATTTAAGAATCATAAAAACTATATTGCTACGATACGTAGACATCTGCAAACGCTATTTCCTTGCAAGGAAGTGTCGCATTCTCATTCATTTGAATCGTGGACGAGGAATGCATAACACTTCGCAATGAATATTATATCTTATAATGAAACATAGACATGAGATGCAATATGTCGTTTTAAGGAGCATTTGAACTCTATTGCCACGATACCTAGACATCTACAGACGCTATTTCCTAGCAAGGAAGTGTCGCATTTACATTCATTTGAAGTGTAGACGAGGAATACATGACACTTCGCAAATCTTATTATATCTTACCATGAAACATAGAAATTAGATGCGATATCGCGTTTTAAGAAGCATTAGAAATCTATTGCTACGATACGTAGACATCTGCAAACGCTATTTCCTTGCAAGGAAGTGTCGCATTTACATTCATTTGAAGTGTAGACGAGGAATACATAACACTTCGCAAATCATATTATATCTTACCATGAAACATAGTATTGAGATCGATATCGCGTTTTAAGAATCATAAGAACTCCATTGCTACGATACGTAGACATCTGCAAACGCTATTTCCTTGCAAGGAAGTGTCGCATTTACATTCATTTGAAGTGTAGACGAGGAATACATGACACTTCGCAAATCATATTATATCTTACCATGAAACATAGAAATGAGATGCGATATCGCGTTTTAAGAAGCATTAGAAACCTATTGCTACGATACGTAGACATCTGCAAACGCTATTTCCTTGCAAGGAAGTGTCGCATTTACATTCATTAGAAGTGTATACGAGGAATACATAACACTTCGCAAATCATATTATATCTTACCATGAAACATAGAAATGAGATGCGATATCGCGTTTTAAGAAGCATTAGAAATCTATTGCTACGATACGTAGACATCTGCAAACGCTATTTCCTTGCAAGGAAGTGTCGCATTTACTTTCATTTGAAGTGTAGACGAGGAATACATAACACTTCGCAAATCATATTATATCTTACCATGAAACATAGAATTGAGATCGATATCGCGTTTTAAGAATCATAAGAACTCCATTGCTACGATACGTAGACATCTGCAAACGCTATTTCCTTGCAAGGAAGTGTCGCATTTACATTCATTTGAAGTGTAGACGAGGAATACATGACACTTCGCAAATCATATTATATCTTACCATGAAACATAGAAATGAGATGCGATATCGCGTTTTAAGAAGCATTAGAAACCTATTGCTACGATACGTAGACATCTGCAAACGCTATTTCTTTGCAAGGAAGTGTCGCATTTACATTCATTTGAAGTGTAGACGAGGAATACATAACACTTCGCAAATCATATTATCATACTATGAAACATAGAAATGAAATGCGATATCGCGTTTTAAGAATCATAAGAACTATATTGCTACGAAACGTAGACATCTGCAAACGCTATTTCCTTGCAAGGAAGTGTCGCATTCTCATTCATTTGAATCGTGGACGAGGAATGCATAACACTTCGCAATGAATATTATATCTTATCATGAAACATAGATATGAGATGCAATATCTCGTTATAAGAAGCATTAGAAATCTATTGCTACGATACGTAGACATCTGCAAACGCTATTTCCTAGCAAGGAAGTGTCGCATTAACATTCATTTGAAGTGTAGACGAGGAATACATGACACTTCGCAAATCTTATTGTATCTTACCATGAAACATAGAAATTAGATGCGATATCGCGTTTTAAGCATCATAAAAACTATATTGCTACGATACGTAGACATCTGCAAACGCTATTTCCTTGCAAGGAAGTGTCGCATTTACATTCATTTGAAGTGTAGACGAGGAATACATGACACTTCGCAAATCATATTATATCTTACCATGAAACATAGAATTGAGATCGATATCGCGTTTTAAGAATCATAAGAACTCCATTGCTACGATACGTAGACATCTGCAAACGCTATTTCCTTGCAAGGAAGTGTCGCATTTACATTCATTTGAAGTGTAGACAAGGAATACATGACACTTCGCAAATCATATTATATCTTACCATGAAACATAGAAATGAGATGCGATATCGCGTTTTAAGAAGCATTAGAAACCTATTGCTACGATACGTAGACATCTGCAAACGCTATTTCCTTGCAAGGAAGTGTCGCATTTACATTCATTTGAAGTGTAGACGAGCAATACATGACACTTCGCAAATCATATTATATCTTACCATGAAACATAGAAATGAGATGCGATATCGCGTTTTAAGAAGCATTAGAAACCTATTGCTACGATACGTAGACATCTGCAAACGCTACTTCTTTGCAAGGAAGTGTCGCATTTACATTCACTTGCAGTGTAGACGAGGAATACATAACACTTCGCAAATCATATTATCATACCATGAAACATAGAAATGAAATGCGATATCGCGTTTTAAGAATCATAAAAACTATATTGCTACGATACGTAGACATCTGCAAACGCTATTTCCTTGCAAGGAAGTGTCCCATTCTCATTCATTTGAATCGTGGACGAGGAATGCATAACACTTCGCAATGAATATTATATCTTATCATGATACATAGATATGAGATGCAATATCTCGTTTTAAGAAGCATTAGAAATCTATTGCTACGATACGTAGACATCTGCAAACGCTATTTCCTTGCAAGGAAGTGTCGCATTTACTTTCATTTGAAGTGTAGACGAGGAATACATAACACTTCGCAAATCATATTATATCTTACCATGAACCATAGAAATGAGTTGCGATATCGCGTTTTAAGAATCATAAAAACTATATTGCTACGATACGTAGACATCTGCAAACGCTATTTCCTTGCAAGGAAGTGTCGCATTCTCATTCATTTGAATCGTGGACGAGGAATGCATAACACTTCGCAATGAATATTATATCTTATAATGAAACATAGATATGAGATGCAATATGTCGTTTTAAGGAGCATTTGAACTCTATTGCCACGATACCTAGACATCTGCAGACGCTATTTCCTAGCAAGGAAGTGTCGCATTTACATTCATTTGAAGTGTAGACGAGGAATACATGACACTTCGCAAATCTTATTATATCTTACCATGAAACATAGAAATTAGATGCGATATCGCGTTTTAAGAAGCATTAGAAATCTATTGCTACGATACGTAGACATCTGCAAACGCTATTTCCTTGCAAGGAAGTGTCGCATTTACATTCATTTGAAGTGTAGACGAGGAATACATAACACTTCGCAAATCATATTATATCTTACCATGAAACATAGAATTGAGATCGATATCGCGTTTTAAGAATCATAAGAACTGCATTGCTACAATATGTAGACATCTGCAAATGCTATTTCCTTGCAAGGAAGTGTCGCATTTACATTCATTTGAAGTGTAGACGAGGAATACATAACACTTCGCAAATCATATTATCATACCATGAAACATAGAAATTAGATGCGATATCGCGTTTTAAGAAGCATTAGAAATCTATTGCTACGATACGTAGACATCTGCAAACGCTATTTCCTTGCAAGGAAGTGTCGCATTCTCATTCATTTGAATCGTGGACGAGGAATGCATAACACTTCGCAATGAATATTATATCTTACAATGAAACATAGATATGAGATGCAATATGTCGTTTTAAGGAGCATTTGAACTCTATTGCCACGATACCTAGACATCTGCAGACGCTATTTCCTAGCAAGGATGTGTCGCATTTACATTCTGTTGAAGTGTAGACGAGGAATACATGACACTTCGCAAATCTTATTATATCTTACCATGAAACATAGAAATTAGATGCGATATCGCGTTTTAAGAAGCATTAGAAATCTATTGCTACGATACGTAGACATCTGCAAACGCTATTTCCTTGCAAGGAAGTGTCGCATTTACATTCATTTGAAGTGTAGACGAGGAATACATAACACTTCGCAAATCATATTATATCTTACCATGAAACATAGAATTGAGATCGATATCGCGTTTTAAGAATCATAAGAACTCCATTGCTACGATACGTAGACATCTGCAAACGCTATTTCCTTGCAAGGAAGTGTCGCATTTACATTCATTTGAAGTGTAGACGAGGAATACATGACACTTCGCAAATCATATTATATCTTACCATGAAACATAGAAATGAGATGCGATATCGCGTTTTAAGAAGCATTAGAAACCTATTGCTACGATACGTAGACATCTGCAAACGCTATTTCCTTGCAAGGAAGTGTCGCATTTACATTCATTGGAAGTGTATACGAGGAATACATAACACTTCGCAAATCATATTATATCTTACCATGAAACATAGAAATGATATGCGATATCGCGTTTTAAGAAGCATTAGAAATCTATTGCTACGATACGTAGACATCTGCAAACGCTATTTCCTTGCAAGGAAGTGTCGCATTTACATTCATTTGAAGTGTAGACGAGGAATGCATAACACTTCGCAAATCATATTATATCTTACCATGAAACATAGAAATGAGATGCGATATCGCGTTTTAAGAATCATAAGAACTCTATTGCTACGATACGTAGACATCTGCAAACGCTATTTCCCTGCAAGGAAGTGTCGCATTCTCATTCATTTGAATCGTGGACGAGGAATGCATAACACTTCGCAATGAATATTATATCTTATAATGAAACATAGATATGAGATGCAATATGTCGTTTTAAGAAGCATTTGAACACTATTGCCACGATACCTAGACATCTGCAGACGCTATGTCCTAGCAAGGAAGTGTCGCATTTACATTCATTTGAAGTGTAGACGAGGAATACATGACACTTCGCAAATCTTATTATATCTTACCATGAAACATAGAAATTAGATGCGATATCGCGTTTTAAGAATCATAAAAACTATATTGCTACGATACGTAGACATCTGCAAACGCTATTTCCTTGCAAGGAAGTGTCGCATTCTCATTCATTTGAATCGTGGACGAGGAATGCATAACACTTCGCAATGAACATTATATCTTATCATGAAACATAGATATGAGATGCAATATCTCGTTATAAGAAGCATTAGAAATCTATTGCTACGATACGTAGACATCTGCAAACGCTATTTCCTTGCAAGGAAGTGTCGCATTTACATTCATTTGAAGTGTAGACGAGGAATACTTAACACTTCGCAAATCATATTATATCTTACCATGAAACATAGAAATGAGATGCGATATCGCGTTTTAAGAAGCATTAGAACACTATTGCTATGATAGGTAGACATCTGCAAACGCTATTTCCGTGCAAGGAAGTATCGCATTTACATTCATTAGAAGTGTCTACGAGGAATACATAACACTTCGCAAATCATATTATATCTTACCATGAAAAATAGAAATGAGATGCGAAATCGCGTTTTAAGAAGCATTAGAAATCTATTGCTACGATACGTAGACATCTGCAAACGCTATTTCCTTGCAAGGAAGTGTCGCATTTACATTCATTTGAAGTGTAGACGAAGAATACATAACACTTCGCAAATCATATTATATCTTACCATGAAACATAGAATTGAGATCGATATCGCGTTTTAAGAATCATAAGAACTGCATTGCTACAATATGTAGACATCTGCAAATGCTATTTCCTTGCAAGGAAGTGTCGCATTTACATTCATTTGAAGTGTAGACGAGGAATACATAACACTTCGCAAATCATATTATCATACCATGAAACATAGAAATGAAATGCGATATCGCGTTTTAAGAATCATAAAAACTATATTGCTACGATACGTAGACATCTGCAAACGCTATTTCCTTGCAAGGAAGTGTCGCATTCTCATTCATTTGAATCGTGGACGAGGAATGCATAACACTTCGCAATGAATATTATATCTTATAATGAAACATAGATATGAGATGCAATATGTCGTTTTAAGGAGCATTTGAACTCTATTGCCACGATACCTAGACATCTGCAGACGCTATTTCCTAGCAAGGAAGTGTCGCATTTACATTCATTTGAAGTGTAGACGAGGAATACATGACACTTCGCAAATCATATTATATCTTACCATGAAACATAGAAATGAGATGCGATATCGCGTTTTAAGAAGCATTAGAAATCTATTGCTACGATACGTAGACATCTGCAAACGCTATTTCCTTGCAAGGAAGTGTCGCATTTACATTCATTTGAAGTGTAGACGAGGAATACATAACACTTCGCAAATCATATTATATCTTACCATGAAACATAGTATTGAGATCGATGTCGCGTTTTAAGAATCATAAGAACTCCATTGCTACGATACGTAGACATCTGCAAACGCTATTTCCTTGCAAGGAAGTGTCGCATTTACATTCATTTGAAGTGTAGACGAGGAATACATGACACTTCGCAAATCATATTATATCTTACCATGAAACATAGAAATGAGATGCGATATCGCGTTTTAAGAAGCATTAGAAACCTATTGCTACGATACGTAGACATCTGCAAACGCTATTTCCTTGCAAGGAAGTGTCGCATTTACATTCATTAGAAGTGTATACGAGGAATACATAACACTTCGCAAATCATATTATATCTTACCATGAAACATAGAAATGAGATGCGATATCGCGTTTTAAGAAGCATTAGAAATCTATTGCTACGATACGTAGACATCTGCAAACGCTATTTCCTTGCAAGGAAGTGTCGCATTTACTTTCATTTGAAGTGTAGACGAGGAATACATAACACTTCGCAAATCATATTATATCTTACCATGAACCATAGAAATGAGTTGCGATATCGCGTTTTAAGAATCATAAAAACTATATTGCTACGATACGTAGACATCTGCAAACGCTATTTCCTTGCAAGGAAGTGTCGCATTCTCATTCATTTGAATCGTGGACGAGGAATGCATAACACTTTGCAAATCATATTATATCTTACCATGAAACATAGAAATGAGATGCGATATCGCGTTTTAAGAAGCATTAGAAATCTATTGCTACGATACGTAGACATCTGCAAACGCTATTTCCTTGCAAGGAAGTGTCGCATTTACATTCATTTGAAGTGTAGACGAGGAATACATGACACTTCGCAAATCATATTATATCTTACCATGAAACATAGAAATGAGATGCGATATCGCGTTTTAAGAAGCATTAGAAACCTATTGCTACGATACGTAGACATCTGCAAACGCTATTTCTTTGCAAGGAAGTGTCGCATTTACATTCATTTGAAGTGTAGACGAGGAATACATAACACTTCGCAAATCATATTATCATACTATGAAACATAGAAATGAAATGCGATATCGCGTTTTAAGAATCATAAGAACTATATTGCTACGAAACGTAGACATCTGCAAACGCTATTTCCTTGCAAGGAAGTGTCGCATTCTCATTCATTTGAATCGTGGACGAGGAATGCATAACACTTCGCAATGAATATTATATCTTATCATGAAACATAGATATGAGATGCAATATCTCGTTATAAGAAGCATTAGAAATCTATTGCTACGATACGTAGACATCTGCAAACGCTATTTCCTAGCAAGGAAGTGTCGCATTAACATTCATTTGAAGTGTAGACGAGGAATACATGACACTTCGCAAATCTTATTGTATCTTACCATGAAACATAGAAATTAGATGCGATATCGCGTTTTAAGAATCATAAAAACTATATTGCTACGATACGTAGACATCTGCAAACGCTATTTCCTTGCAAGGAAGTGTCGCATTTACATTCATTTGAAGTGTAGACGAGGAATACATGACACTTCGCAAATCATATTATATCTTACCATGAAACATAGAATTGAGATCGATATCGCGTTTTAAGAATCATAAGAACTCCATTGCTACGATACGTAGACATCTGCAAACGCTATTTCCTTGCAAGGAAGTGTCGCATTTACATTCATTTGAAGTGTAGACAAGGAATACATGACACTTCGCAAATCATATTATATCTTACCATGAAACATAGAAATGAGATGCGATATCGCGTTTTAAGAAGCATTAGAAACCTATTGCTACGATACGTAGACATCTGCAAACGCTATTTCCTTACAAGGAAGTGTCGCATTTACATTCATTTGAAGTGTAGACGAGCAATACATGACACTTCGCAAATCATATTATATCTTACCATGAAACATAGAAATGAGATGCGATATCGCGTTTTAAGAAGCATTAGAAACCTATTGCTACGATACGTAGACATCTGCAAACGCTACTTCTTTGCAAGGAAGTGTCGCATTTACATTCACTTGCAGTGTAGACGAGGAATACATAACACTTCGCAAATCATATTATCATACCATGAAACATAGAAATGAAATGCGATATCGCGTTTTAAGAATCATAAAAACTATATTGCTACGATACGTAGACATCTGCAAACGCTATTTCCTTGCAAGGAAGTGTCCCATTCTCATTCATTTGAATCGTGGACGAGGAATGCATAACACTTCGCAATGAATATTATATCTTATCATGAAACATAGATATGAGATGCAATATCTCGTTTTAAGAAGCATTAGAAATCTATGGCTACGATACGTAGACATCTGCAAACGCTATTTCCTTGCAAGGAAGTGTCGCATTTACTTTCATTTGAAGTGTAGACGAGGAATACGTAACACTTCGCAAATCATATTATATCTTACCATGAACCATAGAAATGAGTTGCGATATCGCGTTTTAAGAATCATAAAAACTATATTGCTACGATACGTAGACATCTGCAAACGCAATTTCCTTGCAAGGAAGTGTCGCATTCTCATTCATTTGAATCGTGGACGAGGAATGCATAACACTTCGCAATGAATATTATATCTTATAATGAAACATAGATATGAGATGCAATATGTCGTTTTAAGGAGCATTTGAACTCTATTGCCACGATACCTAGACATCTGCAGACGCTATTTCCTAGCAAGGAAGTGTCGCATTTACATTCATTTGAAGTGTAGACGAGGAATACATGACACTTCGCAAATCTTATTATATCTTACCATGAAACATAGAAATTAGATGCGATATCGCGTTTTAAGAAGCATTAGAAATCTATTGCTACGATACGTAGACATCTGCAAACGCTATTTCCTTGCAAGGAAGTGTCGCATTTACATTCATTTGAAGTGTAGACGAGGAATACATAACACTTCGCAAATCATATTATATCTTACCATGAAACATAGAATTGAGATCGATATCGCGTTTTAAGAATCATAAGAACTGCATTGCTACAATATGTAGACATCTGCAAATGCTATTTCCTTGCAAGGAAGTGTCGCATTTACATTCATTTGAAGTGTAGACGAGGAATACATAACACTTCGCAAATCATATTATCATACCATGAAACATAGAAATTAGATGCGATATCGCGTTTTAGGAAGCATTAGAAATCTATTGCTACGATACGTAGACATCTGCAAACGCTATTTCCTTGGAAGGAAGTGTCGCATTCTCATTCATTTGAATCGTGGACGAGGAATGCATAACACTTCGCAATGAATATTATATCTTATAATGAAACATAGATATGAGATGCAATATGTCGTTTTAAGGAGCATTTGAATTCTATTGCCACGATACCTAGACATCTGCAGACGCTATTTCCTAGCAAGGATGTGTCGCATTTACATTCTGTTGAAGTGTAGACGAGGAATACATGACACTTCGCAAATCTTATTATATCTTACCATGAAACATAGAAATTAGATGCGATATCGCGTTTTAAGAAGCATTAAAAATCTATTGCTACGATACGTAGACATCTGCAAACGCTATTTCCTTGCAAGGAAGTGTCGCATTTACATTCATTTGAAGTGTAGAAGAGGAATACATGACACTTCGCAAATCATATTATATCTTACCATGAAACATAGAAATGAGATGCGATATCGCGTTTTAAGAAGCATTAGAAACCTATTGCTACGATACGTAGACATCTGCAAACGCTATTTCCTTGCAAGGAAGTGTCGCATTTACATTCATTAGAAGTGTATACGAGGAATACATAACACTTCGCAAATCATATTATATCTTACCATGAAACATAGAAATGAGATGCGATATCGCGTTTTAAGAAGCATTAGAAATCTATTGCTACGATACGTAGACATCTGCAAACGCTATTTCCTTGCAAGGAAGTGTCGCATTTACATTCATTTGAAGTGTAGACGAGGAATACATAACACTTCGCAAATCATATTATATCTTACCATGAAACATAGAAATGAGATGCGATATCGCGTTTTAAGAATCATAAGAACTCTATTGCTACGATACGTAGACATCTGCAAACGCTATTTCCCTGCAAGGAAGTGTCGCATTCTCATTCATTTGAATCGTGCACGAGGAATGCATAACACTTCGCAATGAATATTATATCTTATAATGAAACATAGATATGAGATGCAATATGTCGTTTTAAGAAGCATTTGAACTCTATTGCCACGATACCTAGACATCTGCAGACGCTATTTCCTAGCAAGGAAGTGTCGCATTTACATTCATTTGAAGTGTAGACGAGGAATACATGACACTTCGCAAATCTTATTATATCTTACCATGAAACATAGAAATTAGATGCGATATCGCGTTTTAAGAATCATAAAAACTATATTGCTACGATACGTAGACATCTGCAAACGCTATTTCCTTGCAAGGAAGTGTCCCATTCTCATTCATTTGAATCGTGGACGAGGAATGCATAACACTTCGCAATGAATATTATATCTTATCATGAAACATAGATATGAGATGCAATATCTCGTTTTAAGAAGCATTAGAAATCTATTGCTACGATACGTAGACATCTGCAAACGCTATTTCCTTGCAAGGAAGTGTCGCATTTACTTTCATTTGAAGTGTAGACGAGGAATACATAACTCTTCGCAAATCATATTATATCTTACCATGAACCATAGAAATGAGTTGCGATATCGCGTTTTAAGAATCATAAAAACTATATTGCTACGATACGTAGACATCTGCAAACGCTATTTCCTTGCAAGGAAGTGTCGCATTCTCATTCATTTGAATCGTGGACGAGGAATGCATAACACTTCGCAATGAATATTATATCTTATAATGAAACATAGATATGAGATGCAATATGTCGTTTTAAGGAGCATTTGAACTCTATTGCCACGATACCTAGACATCTGCAGACGCTATTTCCTAGCAAGGAAGTGTCGCATTTACATTCATTTGAAGTGTAGACGAGGAATACATGACACTTCGCAAATCTTATTATATCTTACCATGAAACATAGAAATTAGATGCGATATCGCGTTTTAAGAAGCATTAGAAATCTATTGCTACGATACGTAGACATCTGCAAACGCTATTTCCTTGCAAGGAAGTGTCGCATTTACATTCATTTGAAGTGTAGACGAGGAATACATGACACTTCGCAAATCATATTATATCTTACCATGAAACATAGAAATGAGATGCGATATCGCGTTTTAAGAAGCATTAGAAACCTATTGCTACGATACGTAGACATCTGCAAACGCTATTTCCTTGCAAGGAAGTGTCGCATTTACATTCATTAGAAGTGTATACGAGGAATACATAACACTTCGCAAATCATATTATATCTTACCATGAAACATAGAAATGAGATGCGATATCGCGTTTTAAGAAGCATTAGAAATCTATTGCTACGATACGTAGACATCTGCAAACGCTATTTCCTTGCAAGGAAGTGTCGCATTTACAATGATTTGAAGTGTAGACGAGGAATACATAACACTTCGCAAATCATATTATATCTTACCATGAAACATAGAAATGAGATGCGATATCGCGTTTTAAGAATCATAAGAATTCTATTGCTACGATACGTAGACATCTGCAAACGCTATTTCCCTGCAAGGAAGTGTCGCATTCTCATTCATTTGAATCGTGCACGAGGAATGCATAACACTTCGCAATGAATATTATATCTTATAATGAAACATAGATATGAGATGTAATATGTCGTTTTAAGAAGCATTTGAACTCTATTGCCACGATACCTAGACATCTGCAGACGCTATTTCCTAGCAAGGAAGTGTCGCATTTACATTCATTTGAAGTGTAGACGAGGAATACATGACACTTCGCAAATCTTATTATATCTTACCATGAAACATAGAAATTAGGTGCGATATCGCGTTTTAAGAATCATAAAAACTATATTGCTACGATACGTAGACATCTGCAAACGCTATTTCCTTGCAAGGAAGTGTCGCATTCTCATTCATTTGAATCGTGGACGAGGAATGCATAACACTTCGCAATGAACATTATATCTTATCATGAAACATAGATATGAGATGCAATATCTCGTTATAAGAAGCATTAGAAATCTATTGCTACGATACGTAGACATCTGCAAACGCTATTTCCTTGCAAGGAAGTGTCGCATTTACATTCATTTGAAGTGTAGACGAGGAATACTTAACACTTCGCAAATCATATTATATCTTACCATGAAACATAGAAATGAGATGCGATATCGCGTTTTAAGAAGCATTAGAACACTATTGCTATGATAGGTAGACATCTGCAAACGCTATTTCCGTGCAAGGAAGTATCGCATTTACATTCATTAGAAGTGTATACGAGGAATACATAACACTTCGCAAATCATATTATATCTTACCATGAAAAATAGAAATGAGATGCGAAATCGCGTTTTAAGAAGCATTAGAAATCTATTGCTACGATACGTAGACATCTGCAAACGCTATTTCCTTGCAAGGAAGTGTCGCATTTACATTCATTTGAAGTGTAGACGAGGAATACATAACACTTCGCAAATCATATTATATCTTACCATGAAACATAGAATTGAGATCGATATCGCGTTTTAAGAATCATAAGAACTGCATTGCTACAATATGTAGACATCTGCAAATGCTATTTCCTTGCAAGGAAGTGTCGCATTTACATTCATTTGAAGTGTAGACGAGGAATACATAACACTTCGCAAATCATATTATCATACCATGAAACATAGAAATGAAATGCGATATCGCGTTTTAAGAATCATAAAAACTATATTGCTACGATACGTAGACATCTGCAAACGCTATTTCCTTGCAAGGAAGTGTCGCATTCTCATTCATTTGAATCGTGGACGAGGAATGCATAACACTTCGCAATGAATATTATATCTTATAATGAAACATAGATATGAGATGCAATATGTCGTTTTAAGGAGCATTTGAACTCTATTGCCACGATACCTAGACATCTGCAGACGCTATTTCCTAGCAAGGAAGTGTCGCATTTACATTCATTTGAAGTGTAGACGAGGAATACATGACACTTCGCAAATCTTATTATATCTTACCATGAAACACAGAAATTAGATGCGATATCGCGTTTTAAGAAGCATTAGAAATCTATTGCTACGATACGTAGACATCTGCAAACGCTATTTCCTTGCAAGGAAGTGTCGCATTTACATTCATTTGAAGTGTAGACGAAGAATACATAACACTTCGCAAATCATATTATATCTTACCATGAAACATAGTATTGAGATCGATATCGCGTTTTAAGAATCATAAGAACTCCATTGCTACGATACGTAGACATCTGCAAACGCTATTTCCTTGCAAGGAAGTGTCGCATTTACATTCATTTGAAGTGTAGACGAGGAATACATGACACTTCGCAAATCATATTATATCTTACCATGAAACATAGAAATGAGATGCGATATCGCGTTTTAAGAAGCATTAGAAACCTATTGCTACGATACGTAGACACCTGCAAACGCTATTTCCTTGCAAGGAAGTGTCGCATTTACATTCATTAGAAGTGTATACGAGGAATACATAACACTTCGCAAATCATATTATATCTTACCATGAAACATAGAAATGAGATGCGATATCGCGTTTTAAGAAGCATTAGAAATCTATTGCTACGATACGTAGACATCTGCAAACGCTATTTCCTTGCAAGGAAGTGTCGCATTTACATTCATTTGAAGTGTAGACGAGGAATACATAACACTTCGCAAATCATATTATATCTTACCATGAAACATAGAAATGAGATGCGATATCGCGTTTTAAGAAGCATTAGAAACCTATTGCTACGATACGTAGACATCTGCAAACGCTATTTCCTTGCAAGGAAGTGTCGCATTTACATTCATTTGAAGTGTAGACGAGCAATACATGACACTTCGCAAATCATATTATATCTTACCATGAAACATAGAAATGAGATGCGATATCGCGTTTTAAGAAGCATTAGAAACCTATTGCTACGATACGTAGACATCTGCAAACGCTACTTCTTTGCAAGGAAGTGTCGCATTTACATTCACTTGCAGTGTAGACGAGGAATACATAACACTTCGCAAATCATATTATCATACCATGAAACATAGAAATGAAATGCGATATCGCGTTTTAAGAATCATAAAAACTATATTGCTACGATACGTAGACATCTGCAAACGCTATTTCCTTGCAAGGAAGTGTCCCATTCTCATACATTTGAATCGTGGACGAGGAATGCATAACACTTCGCAATGAATATTATATCTTATCATGAAACATAGATATGAGATGCAATATCTCGTTTTAAGAAGCATTAGAAATCTATTGCTACGATACGTAGACATCTGCAAACGCTATTTCCTTGCAAGGAAGTGTCGCATTTACTTTCATTTGAAGTGTAGACGAGGAATACATAACACTTCGCAAATCATATTATATCTTACCATGAACCATAGAAATGAGTTGCGATATCGCGTTTTAAGAATCATAAAAACTATATTGCTACGATACGTAGACATCTGCAAACGCTATTTCCTTGCAAGGAAGTGTCGCATTCTCATTCATTTGAATCGTGGACGAGGAATGCATAACACTTCGCAATGAATATTATATCTTATAATGAAACATAGATATGAGATGCAATATGTCGTTTTAAGGAGCATTTGAACTCTATTGCCACGATACCTAGACATCTGCAGACGCTATTTCCTAGCAAGGAAGTGTCGCATTTACATTCATTTGAAGTGTAGACGAGGAATACATGACACTTCGCAAATCTTATTATATCTTACCATGAAACATAGAAATTAGATGCGATATCGCGTTTTAAGAAGCATTAGAAATCTATTGCTACGATACGTAGACATCTGCAAACGCTATTTCCTTGCAAGGAAGTGTCGCATTTACATTCATTTGAAGTGTAGACGAGGAATACATAACACTTCGCAAATCATATTATATCTTACCATGAAACATAGAATTGAGATCGATATCGCGTTTTAAGAATCATAAGAACTGCATTGCTACAATATGTAGACATCTGCAAATGCTATTTCCTTGCAAGGAAGTGTCGCATTTACATTCATTTGAAGTGTAGACGAGGAATACATAACACTTCGCTAATCATATTATCATACCATGAAACATAGAAATGAAATGCGATATCGCGTTTTAAGAATCATAAAAACTATATTGCTACGATACGTAGACATCTGCAAACGCTATTTCCTTGCAAGGAAGTGTCGCATTCTCATTCATTTGAATCGTGGACGAGGAATGCATAACACTTCGCAATGAATATTATATCTTATCATGAAACATAGATATGAGATGCAATATCTCGTTATAAGAAGCATTAGAAATCTATTGCTACGATACGTAGACATCTGCAAACGCTATTTCCTTGCAAGGAAGTGTCGCATTTACATTCATTTGAAGTGTAGACGAGGAATACTTAACACTTCGCAAATCATATTATATCTTACCATGAAACATAGAAATGAGATGCGATATCGCGTTTTAAGAAGCATTAGAAATCTATTGCTACGATACGTAGACATCTGCAAACGCTATTTCCTTGCAAGGAAGTGTCGCATTTACATTCATTTGAAGTGTAGACGAGGAGTACATAACACTTCGCAAATCATATTATATCTTACCATGAAACATAGAATTGAGTTCGATATCGCGTTTTAAGAATCATAAGAACTGCATTGCTACAATATGTAGACATCTGCAAATGCTATTTCCTTGCAAGGAAGTGTCGCATTTACATTCATTTGAAGTGTAGACGAGGAATACATAACACTTCGCAAATCATATTATCATACCATGAAACATAGAAATGAAATGCGATATCGCGTTTTAAGAATCATAAAAACTATATTGCTACGATACGTAGACATCTGCAAACGCTATTTCCTTGCAAGGAAGTGTCGCATTCTCATTCATTTGAATCGTGGACGAGGAATGCATAACACTTCGCAATGAATATTATATCTTATAATGAAACATAGATATGAGATGCAATATGTCGTTTTAAGGAGCATTTGACCTCTATTGCCACGATACCTAGACATCTGCAGACGCTATTTCCTAGCAAGGAAGTGTCGCATTTACATTCATTTGAAGTGTAGACGAGGAATACATGACACTTCGCAAATCTTATTATATCTTACCATGAAACATAGAAATGAGATGCGATATCGCGTTTTAAGAAGCATTAGAAATCTATTGCTACGATACGTAGACATCTGCAAACGCTATTTCCTTGCAAGGAAGTGTCGCATTTACATTCATTTGAAGTGTAGACGAGGAATACATAACACTTCGCAATGAATATTATATCTTACCATGAAACATGGAAATGAGATGCGATATCGCGTTTTAAGAATCATAAGAACTCTATTGCTACGATACGTAGACATCTGCAAACGCCATTTCCTTGCAAGGAAGTGTCGCATTCTCATTCATTTGAATCGTGGACGAGGAATGCATAACGCTTCGCAATGAATATTATATCTTATCATGAAACATAGATATGAGATGCAATATCTCGTTATAAGAAGCATTAGAACACTATTGCTACGATACGTAGACATCTGCAAACGCTATTTCCTTGCAAGGAAGTGTCGCATTTACATTCATTTGAAGTGTAGACGAGGAATACATAACACTTCGCAAATCATATTATATCTTACCATGAAACATAGAATTGAGATCGATATCGCGTTTTAAGAATCATAAGAACTCCATTGCTACGATACGTAGACATCTGCAAACGCTATTTCCTTGCAAGGAAGTGTCGCATTTACTTTCATCTGAAGTGTAGACGAGGAATACATGACACTTCGCAAATCATATTATATCTTACCATGAAACATAGAAATGAGATGCGATATCGCGTTTTAAGAAGCATTAGAAACCTATTGCTACGATACGTAGACATCTGCAAACGCTATTTCCTTGCAAGGAAGTGTCGCATTTACATTCATTTGAAGTGTAGACGAGCAATACATGACACTTCGCAAATCATATTACATCTTACCATGAAACATAGAAATGAGATGCGATATCGCGTTTTAAGAAGCATTAGAAACCTATTGCTACGATACGTAGACATCTGCAAACGCTATTTCTTTGCAAGGAAGTGTCGCATTTACATTCATTTGAAGTGTAGACGAGGAATACATAACACTTGGCAAATCATATTATCATACCGTGAAACATAGAAATGAAATGCGATATCGCGTTTTAAGAATCATAAAAACTATATTGCTACGATACGTAGACACCTGCAAACGCTATTTCCTTGCAAGGAAGTGTCGCATTCTCATTCATTTGAATCGTGGACGAGGAATGCATAACACTTCGCAATGAATATTATATCTTATCATGAAACATAGATATGAGATGCAATATCTCGTTTTAAGAAGCATTAGAAATCTATTGCTACGATACGTAGACATCTGCAAACGCTATTTCCTTGCAAGGAAGTGTCGCATTTACTTTCATTTGAAGTGTAGACGAGGAATACATAACACTTCGCAAATCATATTATATCTTACCATGAAACATAGAATTGAGATCGATACCGCGTTTTAAGAATCATAAGAACTCCATTGCTATGATACGTAGACATCTGCAAACGCTATTTCCTTGCAAGGAAGTGTCGCATTTACATTCATTTGAAGTGTAGACGAGGAATACATGACACTTCGCAAATCATATTATATCTTACCATGATACATAGAATTGAGATCGATATCGCGTTTTAAGAATCATAAGAACTCCATTGCTACGTTACGTAGACATCTGCAAACGCTATTTCCTTGCAAGGAAGTGTCGCATTTACATTCATTTGAAGTGTAGACGAGGAATGCATGACACTTCGCAAAACATATTGTATCTTACCATGAAACATAGAAATGAGATGCGATATCGCGTTTTAAGAAGCATTAGAAAGCTATTTCTACGATACGTAGACATCTGCAAACGCTATGTCCTAGCGTGGAAGTATCGCATTCACAGTCATTTGAAGTGTAGACGAGGAATACATGACACTTCGCAAATCTTATTATATCTTACCATGAAACATAGAAATTATATGCGATATCGCGTTTTAAGAATCATAAAAACTATATTGCTACGATACGTAGACATCTGCAAACGCTATTTCCTTGCAAGGAAGTGTCGCATCCTCATTCATTTGAATCGTGGACGAGGAATGCATAACACTTCGCAATGAATATTATATCTTATCATGAAACATAGATATGAGATGCAATATCTCGTTATAAGAAGCATTAGAAATCTATTGCTACGATACGTAGACATCTGCAAACGCTATTTCCTTGCAAGGAAGTGTCGCATTTACATTCATTTGAAGTGTAGACGAGGAATACATAACACTTCGCAAATCATATTATATCTTACCATGAAACATAGAAATGAGATGCGACATCGCGTTTTAAGAAGCATTAGAACACTATTGCTATGATAGGTAGACATCTGCAAACGCTATTTCCGTGCAAGGAAGTGTCGCATTTACATTCATTTGAAGTGTAGACGAGGAATACATAACACTTCGCAAATCATATTATATCTTACCATGAAACATAGAATTGAGATCGATATCGCGTTTTAAGAATCATAAGAACTCCATTGCTACGATACGTAGACATCTGCAAACGCTATTTCCTTGCAAGGAAGTGTCGCATTTACTTTCATTTGAAGTGTAGACGAGGAATACATGACACTTCGCAAATCATATTATATTTTACCATGAAACATAGAAATGAGATGCGATATCGCGTTTTAAGAAGCATTAGAAACCTATTGCTACGATACGTAGACATCTGCAAACGCTATTTCCTTGCAAGGAAGTGTCGCATTTACATTCATTTGAAGTGTAGACGAGCAATACATGACACTTCGCAAATCATATTACATCTTACCATGAAACATAGAAATGAGATGCGATATCGCGCTTTAAGAAGCATTAGAAACCTATTGCTACGATACGTAGACATCTGCAAACGCTATTTCTTTGCAAGGAAGTGTCGCATTTACATTCATTTGAAGTGTAGACGAGGAATACATAACACTTGGCAAATCATATTATCATACCGTGAAACATAGAAATGAAATGCGATATCGCGTTTTAAGAATCATAAAAACTATATTGCTACGTTACGTAGACATCTGCAAACGCTATTTCCTTGCAAGGAAGTGTCGCATTCTCATTCATTTGAATCGTGGACGAGGAATGCATAACACTTCGCAATGAATATTATATCTTATCATGAAACATAGATATGAGATGCAATATCTCGTTATAAGAAGCATTAGAAATCTATTGCTACGATACGTAGACATCTGCAAACGCTATTTCCTTGCAAGGAAGTGTCGCATTTACATTCATTTGAAGTGTAGACGAGGAATACATAACACTTCGCAAATCATATTATATCTTTCCATGAAACATAGAAATGAGATGCGACATCGCGTTTTAAGAAGCATTAGAACACTATTGCTATGATAGGTAGACATCTGCAAACGCTATTTCCGTGCAAGGAAGTGTCGCATTTACATTCATTTGAAGTGTAGACGAGGAATACATAACACTTCGCAAATCATATTATATCTTACCATGAAACATAGAATTGAGATCGATATCGCGTTTTAAGAATCATAAGAACTCCATTGCTACGATACGTAGACATCTGCAAACGCTATTTCCTTGCAAGGAAGTGTCGCATTTACTTTCATTTGAAGTGTAGACGAGGAATACATGACACTTCGCAAATCATATTATATTTTACCATGAAACATAGAAATGAGATGCGATATCGCGTTTTAAGAAGCATTAGAAACCTATTGCTACGATACGTAGACATCTGCAAACGCTATTTCCTTGCAAGGAAGTGTCGCATTTACATTCATTTGAAGTGTAGACGAGCAATACATGACACTTCGCAAATCATATTATATCTTACCATGAAACATAGAAATGAGATGCGATATCGCGTTTTAAGAAGCATTAGAAACCTATTGCTACGATACGTAGACATCTGCAAACGCTATTTCTTTGCAAGGAAGTGTCGCATTTACATTCATTTGAAGTGTAGACGAGGAATACATAACACTTGGCAAATCATATTATCATACCGTGAAACATAGAAATGAAATGCGATATCGCGTTTTAAGAATCATAAAAACTATATTGCTACGATACGTAGACACCTGCAAACGCTATTTCCTTGCAAGGAAGTGTCGCATTCTCATTCATTTGAATCGTGGACGAGGAATACATAACACTTCGCAAATCATATTATATCTTACCATGAAACATAGAATTGAGATCGATACCGCGTTTTAAGACTCATAAGAACTCCATTGCGACGATACGTAGACATCTGCAAACGCTATTTCCTTGCAAGGAAGTGTCGCATTTACATTCATTTGAAGTGTAGACGAGGAATACATGACACTTCGCAAATCATATTATATCTTACCATGAACCATAGAAATGAGTTGCGATATCGCGTATTAAGAATCATAAGAACTTTATTGCTACGATACGTAGACATCTGCAAACGCTATTTCCTAGCGAGGAAGTGTCGCATTCACAATCATTTGAAGTGTAGACGAGGAATACATAACACTTCGCAACTCATATTATATCTTACCATGAAGCATAGAAATGAGATGCGATATCGCGTTTTAAGAATCATAAGAACTTTATTGCTACGATACGTAGACATCTGCAAACGCTATTTCCTTGCAAGGAAGTGTCGCATTTACATTCATTTGAATCGTATACGAGGAATGCATAACACTTCGCAATGAATATTATATCTTACCATGAAACATAGAAATGGGATGCGATATCGCGTTTTAAGAAGCATTAGAACACTATTGCTTACGATAGGTAGACATTTGCAAACGCTATTTTCTTGCAAGGAGGTGTCGCATTTACTTTCATTTGAAGTGTAGACGAGGAATACATGACACTTCGCAAATCATATTATCATACCGTGAAACATAGAAATGAAATGCGATATCGCGTTTTAAGAATCATAAAAACTATATTGCTACGTTACGTAGACATCTGCAAACGCTATTTCCTTGCAAGGAAGTGTCGCATTCTCATTCATTTGAATCGTGGACGAGGAATGCATAACACTTCGCAATGAATATTATATCTTATCATGAAACATAGATATGAGATGCAATATCTCGTTATAAGGAGCATTAGAAATCTATTGCTACGATACGTAGACATCTGCAAACGCTATTTCCTTGCAAGGAAGTGTCGCATTTACATTCATTTGAAGTGTAGACGAGGAATACATAACACTTCGCAAATCATATTATATCTTTCCATGAAACATAGAAATGAGATGCGACATCGCGTTTTAAGAAGCATTAGAACACTATTGCTATGATAGGTAGACATCTGCAAACGCTATTTCCGTGCAAGGAAGTGTCGCATTTACATTCATTTGAAGTGTAGACGAGGAATACATAACACTTCGCAAATCATATTATATCTTACCATGAAACATAGAATTGAGATCGATATCGCGTTTTAAGAATCATAAGAACTCCATTGCTACGATACGTAGACATCTGCAAACGCTATTTCCTTGCAAGGAAGTGTCGCATTTACTTTCATTTGAAGTGTAGACGAGGAATACATGACACTTCGCAAATCATATTATATTTTACCATGAAACATAGAAATGAGATGCGATATCGCGTTTTAAGAAGCATTAGAAACCTATTGCTACGATACGTAGACATCTGCAAACGCTATTTCCTTGCAAGGAAGTGTCGCATTCTCATTCATTTGAATCGTGGACGAGGAATACATAACACTTCGCAAATCATATTATATCTTACCATGAAACATAGAATTGAGATCGATACCGCGTTTTAAGACTCATAAGAACTCCATTGCGACGATACGTAGACATCTGCAAACGCTATTTCCTTGCAAGGAAGTGTCGCATTTACATTCATTTGAAGTGTAGACGAGGAATACATGACACTTCGCAAATCATATTATATCTTACCATGAACCATAGAAATGAGTTGCGATATCGCGTATTAAGAATCATAAGAACTTTATTGCTACGATACGTAGACATCTGCAAACGCTATTTCCTAGCGAGGAAGTGTCGCATTCACAATCATTTGAAGTGTAGACGAGGAATACATAACACTTCGCAACTCATATTATATCTTACCATGAAGCATAGAAATGAGATGCGATATCGCGTTTTAAGAATCATAAGAACTTTATTGCTACGATACGTAGACATCTGCAAACGCTATTTCCTTGCAAGGAAGTGTCGCATTTACATTCATTTGAATCGTATACGAGGAATGCATAACACTTCGCAATGAATATTATATCTTACCATGAAACATAGAAATGGGATGCGATATCGCGTTTTAAGAAGCATTAGAACACTATTGCTTACGATAGGTAGACATTTGCAAACGCTATTTTCTTGCAAGGAGGTGTCGCTATTACATTCATTTGAAGTGTAGACGAGGAATACATAACACTTCGCAAATCATATTATATCTTACCATGAAACATAGAATTGAGATGCGATATCGCGTTTTAAGAAGCATTAGAAACCTATTGCTACGATACGTAGACATCTGCAAACGCTATTTCCTTGCAAGGAAGTGTCGCATTTACATTCATTTGAAGTGTAGACGAGCAATACATGACACTTCGCAAATCATATTACATCTTACCATGAAACATAGAAATGAGATGCGATATCGCGTTTTAAGAAGCATTAGAAACCTATTGCTACGATACGTAGACATCTGCAAACGCTATTTCTTTGCAAGGAAGTGTCGCATTTACATTCATTTGAAGTGTAGACGAGGAATACATAACACTTGGCAAATCATATTATCATACCGTGAAACATAGAAATGAAATGCGATATCGCGTTTTAAGAATCATAAAAACTATATTGCTACGTTACGTAGACATCTGCAAACGCTATTTCCTTGCAAGGAAGTGTCGCATTCTCATTCATTTGAATCGTGGACGAGGAATGCATAACACTTCGCAATGAATATTATATCTTATCATGAAACATAGATATGAGATGCAATATCTCGTTATAAGAAGCATTAGAAATCTATTGCTACGATACGTAGACATCTGCAAACGCTATTTCCGTGCAAGGAAGTGTCGCATTTACATTCATTTGAAGTGTAGACGAGGAATACATAACACTTCGCAAATCATATTATATCTTACCATGAAACATAGAATTGAGATCGATATCGCGTTTTAAGAATCATAAGAACTCCATTGCTACGATACGTAGACATCTGCAAACGCTATTTCCTTGCAAGGAAGTGTCGCATTTACTTTCATTTGAAGTGTAGACGAGGAATACATGACACTTCGCAAATCATATTATATTTTACCATGAAACATAGAAATGAGATGCGATATCGCGTTTTAAGAAGCATTAGAAACCTATTGCTACGATACGTAGACATCTGCAAACGCTATTTCCTTGCAAGGAAGTGTCGCATTTACATTCATTTGAAGTGTAGACGAGCAATACATGACACTTCGCAAATCATATTATATCTTACCATGAAACATAGAAATGAGATGCGATATCGCGTTTTAAGAAGCATTAGAAACCTATTGCTACGATACGTAGACATCTGCAAACGCTATTTCTTTGCAAGGAAGTGTCGCATTTACATTCATTTGAAGTGTAGACGAGGAATACATAACACTTGGCAAATCATATTATCATACCGTGAAACATAGAAATGAAATGCGATATCGCGTTTTAAGAATCATAAAAACTATATTGCTACGATACGTAGACACCTGCAAACGCTATTTCCTTGCAAGGAAGTGTCGCATTCTCATTCATTTGAATCGTGGACGAGGAATACATAACACTTCGCAAATCATATTATATCTTACCATGAAACATAGAATTGAGATCGATACCGCGTTTTAAGACTCATAAGAACTCCATTGCGACGATACGTAAACATCTGCAAACGCTATTTCCTTGCAAGGAAGTGTCGCATTTACATTCATTTGAAGTGTAGACGAGGAATACATGACACTTCGCAAATCATATTATATCTTACCATGAACCATAGAAATGAGTTGCGATATCGCGTATTAAGAATCATAAGAACTTTATTGCTACGATACGTAGACATCTGCAAACGCTATTTCCTAGCGAGGAAGTGTCGCATTCACAATCATTTGAAGTGTAGACGAGGAATACATAACACTTCGCAACTCATATTATATCTTACCATGAAGCATAGAAATGAGATGCGATATCGCGTTTTAAGAATCATAAGAACTTTATTGCTACGATACGTAGACATCTGCAAACGCTATTTCCTTGCAAGGAAGTGTCGCATTTACATTCATTTGAATCGTATACGAGGAATGCATAACACTTCGCAATGAATATTATATCTTACCATGAAACATAGAAATGGGATGCGATATCGCGTTTTAAGAAGCATTAGAACACTATTGCTTACGATAGGTAGACATTTGCAAACGCTATTTTCTTGCAAGGAGGTGTCGCAATTACATTCATTTGAAGTGTAGACGAGGAATACATAACACTTCGCAAATCATATTATATCTTACCATGAAACATAGAATTGAGATCGTTATCGCGTTTTAAGAAGCATTAGAAATCTATTTCTACGATACGTAGACATCTGCAAACGCTATTTCTTTGCAAGGAAGTGTCGCATTTACATTCATTTGAAGTGTAGACGAGGAATCCACAACACTTCGCAAATCATATTATATCTTACCATGAAACATAGAAATGAGATGCGATATCGCGTTTTAAGAAGCATTAGAACCCTATTGCTACGATATGTAGACATCTGCAAACGCTATTTCCTTGCAAGGAAGTGTCGCATTTACATTCATTTGAAGTGTAGACGAGGAATACACAACACTTCGCAAATCATATTATATCTTGCCATGAAACATAGAAATGAGATGCGATATCGCGTTTTAAGAAGCATTAGAAATCTATTGCTACGATACGTAGACATCTGCAAACGCTATTTCCTTGCAAGGAAGTGTCGCATTTACATTCATTTGAAGTGTAGACGAGGAATACATAACACTTCGCAAATCATATTATATCTTACCATGAAACATAGAATTGAGATCGATACCGCGTTTTAAGAATCATAAGAACTTCATTGCTATGATACGTAGACATCTGCAAACGCTATTTCCTTGCAAGGAAGTGTCGCATTTACATTCATTTGAAGTGTAGACGAGGAATACATGACACTTCGCAAATCATATTATATCTTACCATGAAACATAGAATTGAGATCGATATCGCGTTTTAAGAATCATAAGAACTCCATTGCTACGATACGTAGACATCTGCAAACGCTATTTCCTTGCAAGGAAGTGTCGCATTTACATTCATTTGAAGTGTAGACGAGGAATACATGACACTTCGCAAAACATATTGTATCTTACCATGAAACATAGAAATGAGATGCGATATCGCGTTTTAAGAAGCATTAGAAAGCTATTTCTACGATACGTAGACATCTGCAAACGCTATGTCCTAGCGTGGAAGTATCGCATTCACAGTCATTTGAAGTATAGACGAGGAATACATAACACTTCGCAAATCATGTTATATCTTACCATGAAACATAGAAATGAGATGCGACATCGCGTTTTGAGAATCATATGAACTCTATCGCTACGATACGTAGATATCTGCAAACGCTATTTCCTTGCAAGGAAGTGTCGCATTTACTTTCATTTGAAGTGTTGACGAGGAATACATAACACTTCGCAAATCATATAATATCTTACCTTGAAACATAGAAATGAGATGCGATATCGCGTTTTAAGAATCATAAGAAATCTATTGCTACGATACGTAGACATCTGCAAACGCTATTTCCTTGCAAGGAAGTGTCGCATTCTCATTCATTTGAATCGTAGGCGAGGAATGCATAACACTTCGCAATGAATATTATATCTTATAATGAAACATAGATATGAGATGCAATATGTCGTTATAAGAAGCATTAGAAATCTATTGCCACGATACGTAGACATCTGCAGACGCTATTTCCTAGCAAGGATGTGTCGTATTTACATTCATTTGAAGTGTAGACGAGGAATACATGACACTTCGCAAATCATATTATATCTTACCATGAAACATAGAAATGAGATGCGATATCGCGTTTTAAGAAGCATTAGAAACCTATTGCTACGATACGTAGACATCTGCAAACGCTATTTCCTTGCAAGGAAGTGTCGCATTTACATTCATTTGAAGTGTAGACGAGGAATACATAACACATCGCAAATCATATTATATCTTACCATGAAACATAGAATTGAGATCGATACCGCGTTTTAAGAATCATAAGAACTCCATTGCTATGATACGTAGACATCTGCAAACGCTATTTCCTTGCAAGGAAGTGTCGCATTTACATTCATTTGAAGTGTAGACGAGGAATACATGACACTTCGCAAATCATATTATATCTTACCATGAAACATAGAATTGAGATCGATATCGCGTTTTAAGAATCATAAGAACTCCATTGCTACGATACGTAGACATCTGCAAACGCTATTTCCTTGCAAGGAAGTGTCGCATTTACATTCATTTGAAGTGTAGACGAGGAATACATGACACTTCGCAAAACATATTGTATCTTACCATGAAACATAGAAATGAGATGCGATATCGCGTTTTAAGAAGAATTAGAAAGCTATTTCTACGATACGTAGACATCTGCAAACGCTATGTCCTAGCGTGGAAGTATCGCATTCACAGTCATTTGAAGTATAGACGAGGAATACATAACACTTCGCAAATCATGTTATATCTTACCATGAAACATAGAAATGAGATGCGACATCGCGTTTTGAGAATCATATGAATTCTATCGCTACGATACGTAGACATCTGCAAACGCTATTTCCTTGCAAGGAAGTGTCGCATTTACATTCATTTGAAGTGTAGACGAGGAATACATAACACTTCGCAAATCATAGTATATCTTACCATGAAACATAGAATTGAGATCGATACCGCGTTTTAAGAATCATAAGAACTCCATTGCTATGATACGTAGACATCTGCAAACGCTATTTCCTTGCAAGGAAGTGTCGCATTTACATTCATTTGAAGTGTAGACGAGGAATACATGACACTTCGCAAATCATATTATATCTTACCATGAAACATAGAATTGAGATCGATATCGCGTTTTAAGAATCATAAGAACTCCATTGCTACGATACGTAGACATCTGCAAACGCTATTTCCTTGCAAGGAAGTGTCGCATTTACATTCATTTGAAGTGTAGACGAGGAATACATAACACTTCGCAAATCATATTATATCTTGCCATGAAACATAGAAATGAGATGCGATATCGCGTTTTAAGAAGCATTAGAAATCTATTGCTACGATACGTAGACATCTGCAAACGCTATTTCCTTGCAAGGAAGTGTCGCAATTACATTCATTTGAAGTGTAGACGAGGAATACATAACACTTCGCAAATCATATTATATCTTACCATGAAACATAGAATTGAGATCGATACCGCGTTTTAAGAATCATAAGAACTTCATTGCTATGATACGTAGACATCTGCAAACGCTATTTCCTTGCAAGGAAGTGTCGCATTTACATTCATTTGAAGTGTAGACGAGGAATACATGACACTTCGCAAATCATATTATATCTTACCATGAAACATAGAATTGAGATCGATATCGCGTTTTAAGAATCATAAGAACTCCATTGCTACGATACGTAGACATCTGCAAACGCTATTTCCTTGCAAGGAAGTGTCGCATTTACATTCATTTGAAGTGTAGACGAGGAATACATGACACTTCGCAAAACATATTGTATCTTACCATGAAACATAGAAATGAGATGCGATATCGCGTTTTAAGATGCATTAGAAAGCTATTTCTACGATACGTAGACATCTGCAAACGCTATGTCCTAGCGTGGAAGTATCGCATTCACAGTCATTTGAAGTATAGACGAGGAATACATAACACTTCGCAAATCATGTTATATCTTACCATGAAACATAGAAATGAGATGCGACATCGCGTTTTGAGAATCATATGAACTCTATCGCTACGATACGTAGATATCTGCAAACGCTATTTCCTTGCAAGGAAGTGTCGCATTTACTTTCATTTGAAGTGTTGACGAGGAATACATAACACTTCGCAAATCATATAATATCTTACCTTGAAACATAGAAATGAGATGCGATATCGCGTTTTAAGAATCATAAGAAATCTATTGCTACGATACGTAGACATCTGCAAACGCTATTTCCTTGCAAGGAAGTGTCGCATTCTCATTCATTTGAATCGTAGACGAGGAATGCATAACACTTCGCAATGAATATTATATCTTATAATGAAACATAGATATGAGATGCAATATGTCGTTTTAAGAAGCATTTGAACTCTATTGCCACTATACGTAGACATCTGCAGACGCTATTTCCTAGCAAGGAAGTGTCGCATTTACATTCATTTGTAGTGTAGACGAGGAATACATGACACTTCGCAGATCTTATTATATCTTACCATGAACCATAGAAATGAGATGCGATATCGCGTATTAAGAATCATAAGAACTTTATTGCTACGATACGTAGACATCTGCAAACGCTATTTCCTAGCGAGGAAGTGTCGCATTCACAATCATTTGAAGTGTAGACGAGGAATACATAACACTTCGCAACTCATATTATATCTTACCATGAAGCATAGAAATGAGATGCGATATCGCGTTTTAAGAATCATAAGAACTTTATTGCTACGATACGTAGACATCTGCAAACGCTATTTCCTTGCAAGGAAGTGTCGCATTTACATTCATTTGAATCGTATACGAGGAATGCATAACACTTCGCAATGAATATTATATCTTACCATGAAACATAGAAATGGGATGCGATATCGCGTTTTAAGAAGCATTAGAACACTATTGCTACGATAGGTAGACATTTGCAAACGCTATTTTCTTGCAAGGAGGTGTCGCAATTACATTCATTTGAAGTGTAGACGAGGAATACATAACACTTCGCAAATCATATTATATCTTACCATGAAACATAGAATTGAGATCGTTATCGCGTTTTAAGAAGCATTAGAAATCTATTTCCTACGATACGTAGACATCTGCAAACGCTATTTCTTTGCAAGGAAGTGTCGCATTTACATTCATTTGAAGTGTAGACGAGGAATCCACAACACTTCGCAAATCATATTATATCTTACCATGAAACATAGAAATGAGATGCGATATCGCGTTTTAAGAAGCATTAGAACCCTATTGCTACGATATGTAGACATCTGCAAACGCTATTTCCTTGCAAGGAAGTGTCGCATTTACATTCATTTGAAGTGTAGACGAGGAATACACAACACTTCGCAAATCATATTATATCTTGCCATGAAACATAGAAATGAGATGCGATATCGCGTTTTAAGAAGCATTAGAAATCTATTGCTACGATACGTAGACATCTGCAAACGCTATTTCCTTGCAAGGAAGTGTCGCATTTACATTCATTTGAAGTGTAGACGAGGAATACATAACACTTCGCAAATCATATTATATCTTACCATGAAACATAGAATTGAGATCGATACCGCGTTTTAAGAATCATAAGAACTTCATTGCTATGATACGTAGAACATCTGCAAACGCTATTTCCTTGCAAGGAAGTGTCGCATTTACATTCATTTGAAGTGTAGACGAGGAATACATGACACTTCGCAAATCATATTATATCTTACCCATGAAACATAGAATTGAGATCGATATCGCGTTTTAAGAATCATAAGAACTCCATTGCTACGATACGTAGACATCTGCAAACGCTATTTCCTTGCAAGGAAGTGTCGCATTTACATTCATTTGAAGTGTAGACGAGGAATACATGACACTTCGCAAAACATATTGTATCTTACCATGAAACATAGAAATGAGATGCGATATCGCGTTTTAAGAAGCATTAGAAAGCTATTTCTACGATACGTAGACATCTGCAAACGCTATGTTCTAGCGTGGAAGTATCGCATTCACAGTCATTTGAAGTATAGACGAGGAATACATAACACTTCGCAAATCATGTTATATCTTACCATGAAACATAGAAATGAGATGCGACATCGCGTTTTGAGAATCATATGAACTCTATCGCTACGATACGTAGATATCTGCAAACGCTATTTCCTTGCAAGGAAGTGTCGCATTTACTTTCATTTGAAGTGTTGACGAGGAATACATAAAACTTCGCAAATCATATAATATCTTACCTTGAAACATAGAAATGAGATGCGATATCGCGTTTTAAGAATCATAAGAAATCTATTGCTACGATACGTAGACATCTGCAAGCGCTATTTCCTTGCAAGGAAGTGTCGCATTCTCATTCATTTGAATCGTAGGCGAGGAATGCATAACACTTCGCAATGAATATTATATCTTATAATGAAACATAGATATGAGATGCAATATGTCGTTTTAAGAAGCATTTGAACTCTATTGCCACTATACGTAGACATCTGCAGACGCTATTTCCTAGCAAGGAAGTGTCGCATTAACATTCATTTGTAGTGTAGACGAGGAATACATGACACTTCGCAGATCTTATTATATCTTACCATGAAACATAGAAATTAGATGCGATATCGCGTTTTAAGAATCATAAAAACTATATTGCTACGATACGTAGACATCTTCAAACGCTATTTCCTTGCGAGGAAGTGTCGCATTCTCATTCATTTGAATCGTGGACGAGGAATGCATAACACTTAGCAATGAATATTATATCTTATCATGAAACATAGATATGAGATGCAATATCTCGTTATAAGAAGCATTAGAAATCTATTGCCACGATACGTAGACATCTGCAGACGCTATTTCCTAGCAAGGATGTGTCGTATTTACATTCATTTGAAGTGTAGACGAGGAATACATGACACTTCGCAAATCATATTATATCTTACCATGAAACATAGAAATGAGATGCGATATCGCGTTTTAAGAAGCATTAGAAACCTATTGCTACGATACGTAGACATCTGCAAACGCTATTTCCTTGCAAGGAAGTGTCGCATTTACATTCATTTGAAGTGTAGACGAGGAATACATAACACATCGCAAATCATATTATATCTTACCATGAAACATAGAATTGAGATCGATACCGCGTTTTAAGAATCATAAGAACTCCATTGCTATGATACGTAGACATCTGCAAACGCTATTTCCTTGCAAGGAAGTGTCGCATTTACATTCATTTGAAGTGTAGACGAGGAATACATGACACTTCGCAAATCATATTATATCTTACCATGAAACATAGAAATGAGATGCGATATCGCGTTTTAAGAAGCATTAGAACCCTATTGCTACGATATGTAGACATCTGCAAACGCTATTTCCTTGCAAGGAAGTGTCGCATTTACATTCATTTGAAGTGTAGACGAGGAATACACAACACTTCGCAAATCATATTATATCTTGCCATGAAACATAGAAATGAGATGCGATATCGCGTTTTAAGAAGCATTAGAAATCTATTGCTACGATACGTAGACATCTGCAAACGCTATTTCCTTGCAAGGAAGTGTCGCATTTACATTCATTTGAAGTGTAGACGATGAATACATAACACTTCGCAAATCATATTATATCTTACCATGAAACATAGAATTGAGATCGATACCGCGTTTTAAGAATCATAAGAACTTCATTGCTATGATACGTAGACATCTGCAAACGCTATTTCCTTGCAAGGAAGTGTCGCATTTACATTCATTTGAAGTGTAGACGAGGAATACATGACACTTCGCAAATCATATTATATCTTACCATGAAACATAGAATTGAGATCGATATCGCGTTTTAAGAATCATAAGAACTCCATTGCTACGATACGTAGACATCTGCAAACGCTATTTCCTTGCAAGGAAGTGTCGCATTTACATTCATTTGAAGTGTAGACGAGGAATACATGACACTTCGCAAAACATATTGTATCTTACCATGAAACATAGAAATGAGATGCGATATCGCGTTTTAAGAAGCATTAGAAAGCTATTTCTACGATACGTAGACATCTGCAAACGCTATGTTCTAGCGTGGAAGTATCGCATTCACAGTCATTTGAAGTATAGACGAGGAATACATAACACTTCGCAAATCATGTTATATCTTACCATGAAACATAGAAATGAGATGCGACATCGCGTTTTGAGAATCATATGAACTCTATCGCTACGATACGTAGATATCTGCAAACGCTATTTCCTTGCAAGGAAGTGTCGCATTTACTTTCATTTGAAGTGTTGACGAGGAATACATAAAACTTCGCAAATCATATAATATCTTACCTTGAAACATAGAAATGAGATGCGATATCGCGTTTTAAGAATCATAAGAAATCTATTGCTACGATACGTAGACATCTGCAAGCGCTATTTCCTTGCAAGGAAGTGTCGCATTCTCATTCATTTGAATCGTAGGCGAGGAATGCATAACACTTCGCAATGAATATTATATCTTATAATGAAACATAGATATGAGATGCAATATGTCGTTTTAAGAAGCATTTGAACTCTATTGCCACTATACGTAGACATCTGCAGACGCTATTTCCTAGCAAGGAAGTGTCGCATTAACATTCATTTGTAGTGTAGACGAGGAATACATGACACTTCGCAGATCTTATTATATCTTACCATGAAACATAGAAATTAGATGCGATATCGCGTTTTAAGAATCATAAAAAACTATATTGCTACGATACGTAGACATCTTCAAACGCTATTTCCTTGCGAGGAAGTGTCGCATTCTCATTCATTTGAATCGTGGACGAGGAATGCATAACACTTAGCAATGAATATTATATCTTATCATGAAACATAGATATGAGATGCAATATCTCGTTATAAGAAGCATTAGAAATCTATTGCCACGATACGTAGACATCTGCAGACGCTATTTCCTAGCAAGGATGTGTCGTATTTACATTCATTTGAAGTGTAGACGAGGAATACATGACACTTCGCAAATTCATATTATATCTTACCATGAAACATAGAAATGAGATGCGATATCGCGTTTTAAGAAGCATTAGAAACCTATTGCTACGATACGTAGAACATCTGCAAACGCTATTTCCTTGCAAGGAAGTGTCGCATTTACATTCATTTGAAGTGTAGACGAGGAATACATAACACATCGCAAATCATTATTATATCTTACCATGAAACATAGAATTGAGATCGATACCGTCGTTTTAAGAATCATAAGAACTCCATTGCTATGATACGTAGACATCTGCAAACGCTATTTCCTTGCAAGGAAGTGTCGCATTTACATTCATTTGAAGTGTAGACGAGGAATACATGACACTTCGCAAATCATATTATATCTTACCATGAAACATAGAATTGAGATCGATATCGCGTTTTAAGAATCATAAGAACTCCATTGCTACGATACGTAGACATCTGCAAACGCTATTTCCTTGCAAGGAAGTGTCGCATTTACATTCATTTGAAGTGTAGACGAGGAATACATGACACTTCGCAAAACATATTGTATCTTACCATGAAACATAGAAATGAGATGCGATATCGCGCGTTTTAAGAAGCATTAGAAAGCTATTTCTACGATACGTAGACATCTGCAAACGCTATGTCCTAGCGTGGAAGTATCGCATTCACAGTCATTTGAAGTATAGACGAGGAATACATAACACTTCGCAAATCATGTTATATCTTACCATGAAACATAGAAATGAGATGCGACATCGCGTTTTGAGAATCATATGAATTCTATCGCTACGATACGTAGACATCTGCAAACGCTATTTCCTTGCAAGGAAGTGTCGCATTTACATTCATTTGAAGTGTAGACGAGGAATACATAACACTTCGCAAATCATAGTATATCTTACCATGAAACATAGAATTGAGATCGATACGCGTTTTAAGAATCATAAGAACTCCATTGCTATGATACGTAGACATCTGCAAACGCTATTTCCTTTGCAAGGAAGTGTCGCATTTACATTCATTTGAAGTGTAGACGAGGAATACATGACACTTCGCAAATCATATATATATCTTACCATGAAACATAGAATTGAGATCGATATCGCGTTTTAAGAATCATAAGAACTCCATTGCTACGATACGTAGACATCTGCAAACGCTATTTCCTTGCAAGGAAGTGTCGCATTTACATTCATTTGAAGTGTAGACGAGGAATACATAACACACTTCGCAAATCATATTATATCTTGCCATGAAACATAGAAATGAGATGCGATATCGCGTTTAAGAAGCATTAGAAATCTATTGCTACGATTACGTAGACATCTGCAAACGCTATTTCCTTGCAAGGAAGTGTCGCAATTAACATTCATTTGAAGTGTAGACGAGGAATACATAACACTTCGCAAATCATATTATATCTTACCATGAAACATAGAATTGAGATCGATACCGCGTTTTAAGAATCATAAGAACTTCATTGCTATGATACGTAGACATCTGCAAACGCTATTTCCTTGCAAGGAAGTGTCGCATTTACATTCATTTGAAGTGTAGACGAGGAATACATGACACTTCGCAAATCATATTATATCTTACCATGAAAACATAGAATTGAGATCGATATCGCGTTTTAAGAATCATAAGAACTCCATTGCTACGATACGTAGACATCTGCAAACGCTATTTCCTTGCAAGGAAGTGTCGCATTTACATTCATTTGAAGTGTAGACGAGGAATACATGACACTTCGCAAAACATATTGTATCTTACCATGAAACATAGAAATGAGATGCGATATCGCGTTTTAAGATGCATTAGAAAGCTATTTCTACGATACGTAGACATCTGCAAACGCTATGTCCTAGCGTGGAAGTATCGCATTCACAGTCATTTGAAGTATAGACGAGGAATACATAACACTTCGCAAATCATGTTATATCTTACCATGAAACATAGAAATGAGATGCGACATCGCGTTTTGAGAATCATATGAACTCTATCGCTACGATACGTAGATATCTGCAAACGCTATTTCCTTGCAAGGAAGTGTCGCATTTACTTTCATTTGGAAGTGTTGACGAGGAATACATAACACTTCGCAACTCATATTATATCTTACCATGAAGCATAGAAATGAGATGCGATATCGCGTTTTAAGAATCATAAGAACTTTATTGCTACGATACGTAGACATCTGCAAACGCTATTTCCTTGCAAGGAAGTGTCGCATTTACATTCATTTGAATCGTATACGAGGAATGCATAACACTTCGCAATGAATATTATATCTTTACCATGAAACATAGAAATGGGATTGCGATATCGCGTTTTAAGAAGCATTAGAACACTATTGCTTACGATAGGTAGACATTTGCAAACGCTATTTTCTTGCAAGGAGGTGTCGCAATTACATTCAT